>NC_053026.1:577831439-578057745 GCF_003073215.2 Triticum urartu | reverse complement strand
CACAAGGCACTAAAATTTCCCTTTTCAAGGATTCTATTCTGAACAAATATCATTTGTGCCCTGTAAAAATTGTATGCCAACAATATGATGCATGTAGATGGCTGATCGACGTTGCTTGTCTGAGCGACAAGGCCATCATCTGCAATCAAATGGTGCAATTGATCTTGAAGTTGATGGTGGGACTACAGGTCTTCATCCAGAAATAGGTAAGTTCTGATGTTACAGTGACACTGATAAACTTAGATATGCAATTTTATTTTATTTTTTGATCTGTTATTGATTTAGAAACTAAATTTGTACAATTATGTTGAATATCTAGGAATCACAAAAGGTAACTCTCGAGCCAAATGGAGTCACCAAATGAAGCTGTACCTTATTAAACTCCTAAAAGATCACGATGTGCCTGGTTTTCGGACACAGAATGCTTGGAGCAAGGAGGCATGGAATAATATTCTTCATCAACTCAATCAAAAGTTTGATCAGTCATTTACTCTCAACCAAGTCAAACAGAAGGAGCAAGATCTAAAGAGAGACTATCGTACTGTGAAAAAGTTGTTGGATGTAAGTGGCTTTGGATGGGATAAGGACAGAAAAATGGTAGACGCACCTGATAGTGTTTGGGCAAGCTTTACTGCTCGTACGAACAGCAAGGATGCTCTCCAATGGAAAGAAAGATCATTTCCCTTTTATGAAGAATTAGCTCCACTCTATGAAGGTGACTTCAACATAATATTCACAATTCCATTGTAGCTATTTTACCTTGCAGCCTAAACTTTGTATATAATGTTTGATTGTTCTAAGCAAGTCTTTGGAACTATTCTCTAGGTCGTTATGCTGAAGGGAGAACTCGCCAAGGCATGGACCATTATACTAGCAAGAGGAAGTATGCACCAGTTCCCTTGTCACAGTTGACACAGATGGTTGATCTCGATCAATCACCATCACCTACTATGCCGGTTACCGGTGAGTCGGACATGCGGTTTACTTTAGATGAAGAACTTGAGGAAACCAACTTGGATTCTCCCCTGCATCTATCTACACCTATTCAGCATGTGCAAGCCCCTCCAAGATCCACACAAATGGAGAAACATGACACTAGGCGTGGGAAAAAACAGAAGCATAGTGCTACTGATGACTTCCATGAGAAGTATTTAAAACTGAAGAAGGAAGAAATTGATCGATTTGCTGCCATTGAGGAGAAGAAGCTAGAGGACCCCTACAACATCAACAAGTGTATCACAGCAATTGAAGGCTTGGAAGGTCTACAACTAGGAGATATGCTGATGGCATCAGATATCTTCAAATGTAAGGAGAACAGGGAAGTTTTCTTGTCCTACTCTACTAATGAACTACGGTTGGCTTGGCTTAAAAGAGAGATTGCACGTGCCCAAACAAATGATCAAAATTAGCCATTGTGGTGGACTGGTGGTGATCCACTATGATCAGAGGTCATATTTTAGGGAAGCTTTTGGTCTGTGGGTCTCATATACTTTTGTCTAGTTAAATTGGTCATAGAACTGACCATGATGGTTTAGTATATTTTGGTAGGTATGTCGAGAGACTTTTGGTTAGGCATGCAGCAAAACTAGCTTGATCATAAGCATGAAGTCCAAGAATGGTATTACAACTCGCATGTCATATTTCAAGTACATGAATGGTAGTAGAACTTGGATAAAATATTACATATTCTGAGATCTTCGTGATACATATTTGTGCCCACATTTGCTGTGCTATATAATCTCGTTTTTGATTCCCATGAATGGTAGTAGAACTTGGATAAAATATTACATATTCTGAGATCTTCGTGATACATATTTGTGCCCACATTTGCTGTGCTATATAATCTCGTTTTTGATTCCCATGAATGGTAGTAGAACTTGGATAAAATATTACATATTCTGAGATCTTCGTGATACATATTTGTGCCCACATTTGCTGTGCTATATAATCTCGTTTTTGATTCCCATGAATGGTAGTAGAACTTGGATAAAATATTACATATTCTGAGATCTTCGTGATACATATTTGTGCCCACATTTGCTGTGCTATATAATCTCGTTTTTGATTCCCAGCTTCTCTAGAGTAATTAAAAGCATGTATATCATTGTGATAGTTGTGGTCTCCACTTGGCACATCAACAAATTGTTCTTGATCAATCTCCACAGTAGTATTCTCAGGCCATGAAAAATCTCCATCATGCAAACGTATGAAATTGTGCAGCACACAACTAGCAACTGATATGTCAATTTGTTTGGTCACTGAGTAATGTGAAGCCACTCTCAATATCGGAAATCTCATTTTTAGTATACCAATAATCCTCTCGATATGATTTCGGAGTTGTGCATGTCGTAGGTTGAATAATTCCTTGTAATTTCTTGGCCTTTGGCGAGCTCTTCCTTGTTCTTGTAAGTGGTACCTAGTACCATGATATGGAGCCAAAAATTGTGGTGTGTTTGCATAACCAGCATCTACAAGGTAAAATTTTCCGGGGGGTACTTGAAAACCATGGTTAAGTGCATCCTGTAGGACTCTTGCATCTGAAGCCGATCCCTCCCAACCAGCATGCACATGCACAAACTTCAGATCAAAATCACATGCTACCATAACATTTTGCGACAATGTTTGCTTCCTATTGCGACATGGTTCTTGCTCATCAGCAGGTAGTTTCAATGAAATATGTGTACCATCTATAGCGCTGATGCAATCCTGCATAAATACAAGTACATAAGCCATATAATCTTCTCTGTAAAATTTTGAAATTATGTTACTCTAACTTGATCATAAGCATTTATACATACCATAAAGAAAGGGTAGAACTTTTCTTTACTCAAGATTGGATGCGGGTGTAGGGAAGATGGACGTATGTATACAGAATAGAGTTCAGTAATTGCACTGAGCACTTTACCAAAATAGTAACTGATTGTTTGTCCACTATGCTGAAACCAATCTGCCAAAGTATCATTTGTTGCATTCTTAGATAATGCATACAAAAATATAGCCACTTGTTCTTCTATTGAGACATCTCTTCCATCAATAAGGCGATCATTTTCGCGCAATTTCTGAACCAAAGCTTGAAATATATCAGTCTCCATTCTGAAGTGCCTTTTGCATAGGTCTTCATGTCCATTTAAAATTTCATTTACACGCCGTGCGCCTGTGAGTATTGAAGTGTGCATAGGTCTCCTTGAGGAATATGAGTGTTCTCCTAAAGTAGGAAGAACATAAAGAGCAAACTCATCCTCACTCTTTGATCTGCGACAGTAGCTAGGATCCATTGGACGCTATGAAAACAAGCCTGTGGAAAATTACTGAGTTATCATGACTTCACAAGTTTAAATGTAAACTACTTAATTTGTCTAGTCAAAACTTGTACTAGTAATTTATTGGTCGATCAACAAGGACTAATTCTGGCATGCTAGTCACTTAGTGTTACTCTGGATTTTTTTGGCAGATAATTGATACAGCTTAGTGCAGATCATTGAACTGGGTGATGATATTAGGACACCTGATTTGATTCTTTCTTGCATTTTACCTCTACGTATATGTTTGAATAAGTTACAGCATGCAGAAACCAAAAAAGAATATAGCTTCTGATGGTGATGGTTGTTGCTGACATGATGCTATGGGGTGGCCGGGTGGGTTGAAAATTGTAACCACGAAACTAAAACAGACATGGCGCTGTCGATTTTCTAGATTTCAGATGGCCAGCGACAGCAAAGGAAACATGTACAGTAGGTGAACTAAGTTGAGATTTGAGAGACAACCAAGCAAGTGCAGCAAAGGGAATATGTACATTAGAAGAACTAACCTCAGATTTCAGAGACGGTCAAGCAAGTACGAGGAAAACTTCAGCTATAGCAAAAACTTGCTTGTAACGTTTTGGTGCATATGAATCAAAACTTGTTCTTAGAGCTGTATGAAGTGCAGAGCTTGTATATGTACTGCTGCAACCTAACGGCTAGTTTAGTGACCAACGGCTACTTGTTTGAATGCACAGCCTTCAAAATAGTAATATTATAATGCCTTGAGTTCCTATGTTTTTTCTATGCTCCCATCAAACACGCACTTGTGCCAAATCCTGTGTTTTCCATTCCCATAGGATTCATGTGGACAAGGCATGCCAATCCTCCATTTTTCCTATTTCTCCACTTTTCCTATCCTATGAATCAAAGGAGCCCGAAATGAAAACAAGGACGTGGATCCCTCCACATCCTAAATTATTGCCATGCAAGACTGAAGCCTGGGTCTCAACTTGCTTTTCGTCAGCCTCACCTCAGGACTCCGTGCAGAAAAAAAGCTCGCACTGGATGTTTGGTTTCCCGTGAAACTGCAGGCTACATAAACTTTCCTATGGAATTCTAGTACTTCATCCCTGCAGACCGAACGCTGCATCAGGGAATCTTTCCTCTGTTTCTTTATTCCTGTACTTTTCCTCCATAAATCCTCCGAACAGAACGCAGCCTTAAATTTATCCTCTGATTTAGAACGGAATAGAAGGGTCAAGAATCAGCCATAGTAATAGTATAATTCTGGCATTATGTTGATGGTTCATGAATCCTTTCCATCTGCCAACTATTAAAATAAAAATCATGATCAAGTAATCATTTAGAAATTTTCAGACATATCAACTATGCAAACAACTTTAAGAGCAGGAGATTTTACTGTTATAAGAATATATTGTCCAGCAAGCTTACTGCATGCAATGCAGCTGTGTATTGTTCTATTTTCAAAAGAAAAAAAACCAAGAAATTATTTATTGGCAAGACCAAAACTCCAAAAGTGCTATTGAATGTGACCACTTGGAGCTTTGCTGGATAGTTCATTGTCAGGTTTTGTACGTGTGTGCATCAGCTACTGATTGCAACTTTGATGAAATTCTAGAATCTATCTGATTTTTTTTCTTATGTTCTTGTAATGTAAGAATTTGCATCATTTCGGACATTTGTGTTTGTTTTCTATTGCATTGGAAAAAAAATCTGGCTCCGCCACTTTCTATTGCATTTACAAAAAAAAATCGGACATCACTGCCAGTTTCTATTGAATTACAAAAACAAATTTGCAATGAATATCCAGGAGCAAATTCCTGGCTCCGCCACTGCTTCACGGAGGCAGCGTCACGTAGTATGACTGTCGGTACGAGCGCCATGGGTCGCCTTCTCTTCCGTTTCCTATGTGGCGTGCCAAATTCTATGGAAATTATCCTTCCTTCGGTGCATCCATAAATGACTTGATTTTCACCTAAAATCTTCCATATCTACGAGGACTAGATTAAAGGAGATTTGCACATCTTTGCATTCATTAGTACGCGCAAGTTGAAGTCATAAACACATAAACTATGAAAATATCTGATTTAAACGAGTGTAAAAACTACTCATCATTCTCCCGTTCCCAACACGACGGATAAGACCTTGCTCCAAAACAGAAGTGCCTTCGCATATCGCCATCCACACTTGAGATGGATGATTACCAATCTTTGTGTGTAGAAGATCACAATATGGAAGGTATGATGCATTCAATAGTCTAGCACTCAAAGAGTTTGGATCCTGATGTGTCCTCCATGACTATTTTTCTAGCATTGCGAGATTAAAAGTTGTGTATCTCAGAAACCCAATCCTCCCATATATTTGGGCATGGTCATAACCCTCAATAAACCCCCGCAGTTTTTCTCTCTCCATCCTTACTTCCCTAACAAAATTTATAGCGCACCACATCAATTTGTTGGCATAACCCTCAGGATAACAAGACGCATATCATGGAATATGTTGGTATTGCTTGGATAACAAAATCTATGAGTAGTTCCTTACCCACAATAAGGAATATATAGTTGAAAAAAATCTAGGCACTTTTTTCCAAAGAAAACGCTCAATTTTGATAAGTTGACCCGCTGCCCGAAGCATCACAATATGCCTGGATCGTATCCTTTATAACGGTTGCACCTCCCTCATTTGCTCTGAACACGAGAAGGCTGTCACTAGCGAAGAGGAGGTGGTTTACAACATGAATGAGGGGGTGCAACAACTACCAGTCTTACATTCTCGTAAGTGGACCTTGCTTGCAGTAAACATGACAACCCCTCGGCTGCTAATAAAAATAGTTAAGGTGAAATAGGGTCTTCTTGTCTTATGCTTGTGATGGCCTGGATTATTCTAACTTCCTTTCATTAAAGTACACTAGAAAGACACTCCCGAAACACGCTTCATAATTTTTGTCATCCAACTCTGCACAAAACCCATCTTCTAGATAACAGACTCCAAATAATTCCACTTCACATGGGTATAAGTTTTCATTGTATCAACCTTGAAAGGGCAGTGCAAATTTTTCTTACTTCTACATCTCATCATAAAATGCAAACACTCAGATGCTACTCTTACATTGTCAGTGATAAGTCTTCATGGGACAGACGCATGCTGATCAAGCAAGATTATCTTCTATCTTCGGCAAAATCCTACACAATCGATAAGTGTGTAGTTTTGGTATGATCTTAAACATTGTGTTGCACAAGCTGCTTGTCCGGAATTGAAAAAATGGGGTTGGATTCGACATCTAAGGAATTAAAATGATGAACAGTTAAGACTACCTTAGCGACCTCATCACCACACACGCCCTAGTTCTTTTGAGGAAAAATGCGCAGGGACGCTGTCGGGGGCCTGACACCTTCATAGGGAACATCTTGAACAAAGCTTCCTTGCTACTCGAACTACTCTTGTACTTCTTTCTCGATTGGAAAAATGTTTTTGTTAGGCAGATCTGCACTGCAGGAAAAAGCTTTAAAGCCGAGTGTGCAAACCACTCGGCGAAGGCTAAATTCACCTCGGCAAAAGCTACGCTGAATGTGCACTCGACCATGCGCACTTGGCGTATACCCGATCGGAATACGAACATAAACTCAGAGCCTGTTTGGTAAACACTCGGGTAGGGGAATGGAAGTTTGCACATGGGTGTTTATGGAGGGATTAGTCATGGGAAGTAGAATTTTACTTCATTCCCTTGTTGGGTATATGGTGGGAATTGACGTGGGATAAAACTCTGCTGACGAATTAACAGGATACTCCCCTAAGAAGAAATCGGTGGGAATTGGTTTCCTCAACTCTCATTCCCCTTCCCATTTAAACTCCCATTCCCTCTAATCAAACAGTGGAGTTTTAATCTCCTCACCCCTCAACTCCTATTCCCCATCTCTAATTCCATGGAACCAAACACGCTGTGAGGGTCATTTGTCAAGGACTAGGCAACATTTTTTTTTTCCTGTAGTGCCGGTTAGTCTTTGCGATGTTGTTCTTCTGGCACGGGGAGGAAATTGGAGGATCTTCTTAACATGGACGACGAACCTGGCCGGCTCAAATGCCCAACTACACGAATAACATGTGTCAAATCAAGAGCACGTCTTTTCTTTTACACTGGAGTACCAAAAAATTAGCATCTGTGACACTGATGCTGCGTATCCCTGTGTTCTTCCGGTGATACCAAGGCAATTCTACATTTGGCGCCACACGGACGCATTCAACTCCCGTAGCCACACCATTGCCGCCATTGGCCAGCTGCTGCCTCTGCCCCGGTCAAAGACAAGAAGACGCGTTCGAGTGGCAACGGTGATAACTACGTACTGTACGTGTACATACGTACTGTACTGCTCTGCCACTCCCTATATATACATGCAAGGCCAGAGCTAGAAGCACAACACACGATCGACCTGCATCCATCCCATCACAGGACCCTCCCCCTTTAGCCACAAGCCAGCCATCTCGCTAGCTTTGCTGCTTACTCAGTCAGTGATCGATGGCGTCCAAGCAGATGCTCGTCGCCGTGGTCGCCGCGGCCGCCCTCGCAGTGGCCTTCCTCCCGGGGCTCGCCGTCGCCACGGAGCACATGGTCGGCGACGACAAGGGCTGGACCCTCAACTTCAACTACACCGCCTGGGCCGAGACCAAGCAGTTCGTCCTCGGCGACACGCTAGGTAACCACACAACCATTAATCCAACCACGCGCCGCGCATGCATCTCGCCACGCTCTCTGTCTTGGTTTTCGTCGGAAATTAAACTGCTCGCCGCGCGCTCTCGTGTTACCTATATTGCAGTGTTCAAGTACAGCAGCGCCGCCCACAATGTGGTGGAGGTGGGCGGGCCGGACTTCCTCAAGTGCAACCAGCCGGCCAACGCCGTCGTCTTGGCCACCGGCGAGGACCGGGTCACGCTCGACAAGGCCGGACGCAAGTGGTTCTTCTGCGGCGTCGACCAGCACTGCGAGAACGGCATGAAGCTCAAGATCACCATCCTCGAGACCGCCCCGCCGACTCCCCAGCCAGCCCCGCCCCCGACCAACCCTGCTGGCAAGCTGCAGGCGCGCTTCGGTGAGGCAGCCGCCGTGGTCACCGCGCTCGCCATGGCCGTGCTCGTGCTCTAGGGCCCACGGTGGCACAGTCCCATTTTATCCTCTTTACATATAGCCGAGCAATTTTTTTTATATGAGCGATCGAGAGAGTTGTTTCGTGTGTTGTGTGTGTGCTGTTATTCTTGATGGTAGTACATTGTTGTGAATTTGTGTTTGTGCCCCTCGAAATTTTCTTCAATCAAAGATTTGTTTCATTTGGTTATTAATGAAGTTAGTCAGTGATCTTAAGATATTGTCCGCCTTTGTATGCAATTGCCTTAGGATATGAAATGCCGGACGAGAAACGTTCGAACAAGAAGGATGTGCTATTCAGACAATGCCATATGGCATTAGCTGTTTCCTTATGGACAATCAAGATAGAGAATACTACTTGCTCTGGTTCCCTTATTCAACTATTGTGTCTATCGTGTAAAGAACACTATAATTAATATTCATAGTCATTCAATCAAATATGTGCATACAAAATATCTTGAAGACAATCAGAATAAAATATTAAGAAACAACCATATATCTATATTTTCGATAAAGGGTGAATTTTATTGACTCAAAATAAAGCATCAAGTGGATACAGGTACCATATGTATACACCCGGCCTCTGCATAGCTAACCATATATCTATATACTCAGGCATATTTCCACTTTTCAATTAAAATAAGCACAACTTCTCATCAAGAGTAGTTTCAGTGTCTATTTTCCACAAACCACAATGAGACAACATTTGACGAATTGGCATGAGACTGTGCTTAGAGTCAACAAAATCACCCTATCACGGGAACATTGGAGATACATGATAGATCTCACTCAAATAAGATGGGTACATTCAGTGTCGAGTGTAAGCGCTCAGCCATTGGAGATACATGATAGATTTCGCTCTAAATATGTATGGTAGCTTAAGATGCCACTCAGAAACAAGTTTTTATTATGTGAACTTGTGTCGTTGCATTTTTCTGACTTACGATAATCAAGATAAACGACGTTGGCATGACAATTTATCATCATTTCATAAATGTTTTACTACAGGGGTGGCCTGAGAGTTGTGCATGACATGCCTCCAATGTATGCAAGGGCTATGATATTTAGGCTGCCTCACAAAGAAATTATGCCCTGATTTGGGGTGGAGAGTGTGTAATAGGTTACAAAAATGGTTGATCTTTTTATGAGTGACTTAGCATGCTTTTCAGTTTGCTATAATGTATGTTGACACTCTTGACCGTCTGCATTTGGAAATCTTGTGTGAAATGAAAACTAATAAGTTTCCAATGTATAATATTGAAACCATACATTATATAGGCCAATAACGAGAAATAATAAGATGTTATCGCATTGGAAGTACATATATTTGATTTGTAGGAAAAAAATCATACATCAACTTCAACAGTGCAATCAAGTGATACTTACATGGTTTCAAGGAATGGTTTAGTCTAAAACGCCCAGTTGGGCTTGATCCTACCATCACGGGGTATGACATCGTTAGGAAAGTCACGCACGCTCCCATATATACAATTGTTGCGGTGATGATTTTGTTGTTGCGGTAATATGGAGTTACAGTCCATTTGCGCGGAGAGAAGTAACAACGACGATGAGGTGCAATTGTTGCGGTGATGACTTTGTTGTTGCTGTAATGGAGTAGGAGTCATTTGCGCAGAGAAAAGTAATGACGAACAGTTACAAACAACCTTGATGGCTCTTCTCCCTTCGTTGGTGTTGAGTCCTCTTGGATGTGTAGCCAAGGCAGACGGTGATGCACTGTTGTTCACATTATGCAATAGTTCTGGTCTGTTTTCTTTTCATCAATTAAACAAATATTATAATCACAATTAATGGATTGAGACATTTGGTCTCAGTTTTTTAAAGAAAAGGGAATGGCTAGGTGTAAGTCGGCTGGAAACTTAAATTGGGTTAGTCGTTTATTTCCAGCCGCCGGATGCAAAATGAACAGCCGGATCCTCTTTTCAGCCTCTCGGCCTTCTTTCAACCACCCAACGGCTTATTCCTCAACTGCCCCGACGGATCACCGGCCGGACCACCAGCCACTGCTGCCTGCGGTCGGCGGTGCTCCTGTGCCAGCCTCGCCGTCCCCCACCCTCCCCTCAACCGCCACCCACCACCGTGCTTCCGCTGCCCCCAACCATCCCTCTAGCCTCGGCAATGGTTAGGTTTTTTTCGACAAACTTGCACCACCCCCACACCCCTAAGATAGATGATGGAGTCTCCTGCCACCCTAAGATAGACCCAGAGGCTTCTCCGGCGAGCTCCTTCCTTTCCTCCGGCGAGCCCCTTCAATCTCTTTGGATGTTAATTCCTTCACTCGAAATTCGATTGACCCAAATTATAAATTCACGCAACTTACGTCTAGCTATTGTGTAAAGAAAAAACAGAGATGATAACAACGGAGATTATACTCAACATGTAGTGCGGCTCCGGCCGATCGAGTAGGGAGCGGCGGTGTACGCCGGCACCAGGCAGGCACGTCATGTACACAAGCAAGAGCACAGGTGGACAAAGAGCTGGAAACGAAGCCAGCCAGAGACCGCGTCAGACTAAACTAAACTTTCTCTGCTTTGTTATCGATCGATGCATCCATTCCTTCCATTGGTCGCTCCAATGCAGAGATCCCACGATGCCGTTTTGACTATTTCTCCCGCACGTACGTACGTAGTACGTGAAATCGGGCAAGATCCGTCTCTCTATATACCCATGTCCGAGCACTCGTTCTCCTCACACCCATCGCACAGTTCAGTACTGTACCTACAAGGAACCAAAGACGTAGCTTCAGTTTGAGTTACAGTGCTCGATCCTCCATGGCTTCCAAGGCGATGCTTGTCATGGCGGCGGCGACGGCGATCGCCTTCCTCCCCTTGCTCGCCTCCGCCACCGTCCACGTCGTAGGTGACGGTAGTGGGTGGACCCTCGGGTTCGACTACACCGCCTGGTCCGTGAGCAACCAGTTCAGGGTCGGCGACGTACTAGGTGCTCAATCAACTCCACATCTCCTTCGGATTCATGCTCTGTTTGCCCACGAAATCTTTCAGTTTCTTGATCATGTCATGACCAAGGGTTGCCACGCTCTTGCAGTGTTCAAGTACAACAAGGCCAACCATAACGTGGTGGAGGTGAGCGGGCCGGACTTCAGGGCGTGCAACAGCGCCAAGGGCCTCGGCGCCTGGAACTCCGGCAGCGATCAGGTCCAACTCGCCAGCGCCGGGCGGAGGTGGTTCGTCTGCGCTGTAGGCAGCCACTGCGCTATGGGCATGAAGCTCAACGTTACCATCCTCGCCGCCGACGCGCCTTCGCTTGCCCCTGCGCCGGCACCGTCCTCGTCTGCTCACAATACAATCCTCGCCGCCGACGCTCCTTGGCTTGCCCCTGCACCGGCACCGTCCTCGTCTGCTTACAATACAGTCCTCGCCGCCGACGCGCCTTGGCTTGCCCCTGCACCGGCACCGTCCTCGTCTTCTCACAATACAATCCTCGCCGCCGACGCTCCTTGGCTTGCCCCTGCACCGGCACCGTCCTCGTCTGCTCACGATACAATCCTCGCCGCCGACGCTCCTTGGCTTGCCCCTGCGCCGGCACCGTCCTCGTCTTCTCACAATACAATCCTCGCCGCCGACGCTCCTTGGCTTGCCCCTGCACCGGCGAAGTCCTGGGCTGCTCACAAGTCCAGGCGGCCCTTTGTTACCAAGTGGTGATGACCTGCCGGCGCCCCTGTACCAAGTGCCGACTATGTTGTTCGTGCTTTTGCTAGTCACGTCGTGCACGGTGTGATCCGTCCCACTGTTCGGTTCGTGCAATTTTTCTCCATTCCCACATAATAATTGGACTGCTGTCCAACACAAGCAATTGATTACTTTTTAGAATAACCAGACGCAGTCGATTGGCCTTTTAGATGTTCGTTGTTTTACATTCATGTGTACCACATTTTGTACTCAACTAAATTAAGTTTATACGTACGCATCACAGTTTAACCAGCCTATGAACTAAACTCTCCCGGGGGGGGGGGGGGGGGGGGGGAGGGGGCAAGTTGATAAAAAAGTAGTCTAGTGCAAAAAGTTGTACTCCCACTATAGAGAAATATAAGAGTCTTATAACAGAAATATAACCGTGTGTATACCTGGCCATTCCTCGGGCCGGGCCGGGCCAACCAAAGCCCGACACAAAAAACCCAGGCCCAAGCCCGGCTCGGCCCGGCCGTCGGGCCTAAAAATCAGGCCCAAGCCTGGCCCATCACACTAAAAGCCCGTCGGGCCTCGGGCCGGGCCTCTTCCTTAAATGGCGAAATCGACGGGCCCGGGCCCGGCCCAGCCCGGGCTTCGGGCTCAAAACCTAGGCCCGAGCCCGGCCCATGGACAAGGTCGGGCCGGGCCGGGTCGGGCTTTTTCGGGCCGGGTTGGGTCGGGCCGACCGGGCCAGGCTGCCCATGGCCAGGTATAACCGTGTGTCTATATCCAAATCACGAACCATTGTTACTATTGGGTTTTTTACGTTGAGATCTTCAAAACTAGACCCTATCCCTATGTTAACAGGTTTAGACCTTTTTTCCCAAAAAAACCTGAAATAAAAAAACTGAATCAAGAAAAGACCAGACACCGGAAAAAAGCAAAAACAAAAAAGAGGAACAAAAAACAACGCAAAACCAAAAGCAAGGAAGCACAGTTTGCTTTTCACCTTTTTTACGGAAGCACAACTATGCTTCACCTTAAAGTATACACACGCTTTTCACTTTTAAGAAAGCACATGTGTATTTCACACGAAAACACGATTATGTTTCACCGTGAAGCTTTCAGAAAGTGCACTTGTGCTTCTCACGGAATCACAGTTGTGCTTCTTTCCATTTTTCGGGAAACACGGTTGTGCTTCACCGTGAAGCATAATTGTGCTTTTTCACTTTCGACGAGCACAGTGCAATTCATGTAAAAGTACATCTATGGACGGAAGAACACTTGTGCTTCACTATGAAGCAACCTGTGTTTTTCACACGGTGTGCTTCACACGAGAAAATTAGAAAAATAATTTTTTTTTGAGGAAACATAAGAAAAACCAAGTAAAACTAAAAATCCCCCAAAATCAAAAACGCGTGCAACTTCAAAAAAACTGTGCTCCCACGGGAGCGCCTAACACGTGACACGTGCCGCACTTCCCATGCTGCTTGCTGGGGTTTTCGTGCGGAATCTATCGCTTCTTATGGCAGGTGGACGATGGTTGCTAGATGTACCATATGAGTAAGTGGGTTGATATCTTCTTTCCTAGGGACCAACGTGATCCAGGTATTCTTGCATCTCGGCATATATTTCTCTTAGAGTGCGCTTAAGCACACTATACTGCTATATAAGGAAGCAAATGAGTTTTACAAGATAGCAACAAAATAATCACAAGATGATTGTTTGTGCCAACACAACACCCATACAATAAGAGGGGAGTTCTCTCTACTGCTATATAATGATCTCCCATGCGCCTCCATACACATCATATGACCAGAGAAGCTTCATTGGCCTGTTGTGCTGTGTTGGCGAACACATGGGCATTCTATTATTTCCATAGGCTCGAGGAGGCCAACATAAAGAGAGAGTCAAACTCCCTTCTCGTTGCTTTCGAACAGACGCCACATACATGGATCCCCAGTCTAGCATCCTATCGAGAGTGCTAGACACTCCCGCCATAGGAAAAAGCTATGCAATACAGGCCCACCAAATGTATCGAGCATTAATGCATCGGATAAGAATATGGCCCGGTTTGTCCTAATTTTGCAGTCAAAGATAACAGGTATTCTTGCATTCGGACGTATGAATGTGACCCTTATGCTGAGTTCATAGGGAGGGCTCCTAGTTTTGGAAGTCCCTACAGTCAATCAAGCATGAGATTCGCCTTCCCTCTTCTGGCTGGACCCATAGCTTGGTATGGTCCCGCACGCTTATTCCCTTGCTTTTTTTGCGATTTCCTCGAACTCAATGCTTTTGGTTCCCTCAACTGCCCATAATGGAAATTGAAACATCTCGTTCTGACAAACATTTGGGTCTAACGAGCTCCTTGCTTGGGCTGAATTGAGTGAGGTTCCCCCTCCGGTTCTGACAAACTCTCCGGATACTATCTTTGGGCACCTAGCCTCGTTGGGGACTTGGCGGCCTATGTCGTGTGCCGATGCTGGCATGGGCCACTCCTTTGTGGAAAGTGCCGCTTTTGCTAGAGATTAAGATCTTTGTTTGGCAGTTGTTGCGCGGTAACTTCCCCTCGGGGATGGAGGTCGCCAAGCGGCATGGGCCGGGCGATGGTAATTTTCTGTGTGTAGTGTCTGAGTTTTGGACCCACATTGTCTTCTCATGTCTGCAGCCCGCTTTTCTAGGAGTTTTGTCCATAAGGCTCTAGGCCTAAATGGCAGGCCTCAAATCATGGATAGTTCCTGTAAACCCAGTCCAACCGTACTGGTAGGAGGAGACGTCTCTTCAAGCGAGTGTTCGTAGCGATGATCTAGACCCTATGAACAACGCGTAATAAAATGATGATTGAGGGTGTCTTTTCGCGACGTGCACTGGCACTCGCTTACTAGACAGCGGAACATCGAGTGACTTGGCGGGATTATCAGTGCGGGCTCCATATTGCATATCTTTTAGGCATTATACAATGCAAGGTGCTTAGAAAAATATAAACCATATTTTCTTAAACACCGGTGCTTATTTGTAGACGGCAGACGCTTAATTAAGCACCCCTGCTGTAAAGATAAGCATGGATATTTGAGAAAAAACATGGTTTAGTTTACCAAGCATCTCCCCTAAACACTTTACATTGTACAAGGCTTTAGCTGGTGCTTCGGCGGCTCCACGTAGCTATTGTATCAACCTTTTCTTTTCTTTTTAGGCATATTTGTGATACTTCCTCCATCTCAAAATAAATGTATTAACTTTAATACGACTTTAAAGCAAACTTATTATATTTTTATGTTATGCTGGAACTTGTTGTGTGGTGGTTTGCTATATATGTAAAATCGAGGTGAACAAATGTTTCAAGACTCGCGGTACAAATTCCTATATCTCCGAAATCTAAACTCTAAACTAATATTTACAAAATTTCGATATCTCCGAAGCCTAAACTAATATTTACACGTTCCAAGGCCTATAGCAAATACAAAGAAGTTTGATCGATTCTATCCTCGAAGACGCCATGACTAACTGCTTGGTCGGTTCATTGTTGATCTGGTGGTTTCCTGTGGGCTTCAGATCCTTCCGGTCATCTTGTCCGCAACCACGAGGGGGTTGTGCTTGGCGATCTGCTCCTGGCCGGCGGCCTTGTAGTCGAATCCACAGTCGTGCTTCTCCGAGTAGCGGTGCACGCTGCAGAAGGTGCCCTCGCAGCGGCAGCGGAACCCCAGCAGCCCCACCTTCTTGCGGCACGCCGCGCACCGGTTCGCCGGCACCGCCGGCTGCTTCGCGGGCGTCACGGCGGGGTCAACCGCCACGGCGGCGGAGGGGGCGGCCGCACCATCAGAGGACGGGACGGCGACGGTCATCCTGGCCTTCTTCGCCGGCGGCGGCGCGGTCGAGCCAGCAGGGTCGATGAAGTAGACGCTCCCCGCGGCCGCGGTGTCGGCGGTGGCGGCGTGGACGTGGTCGCGGTAGCACTTGGAGCACATGTTGCCGGTGGCGGCGGCGCCGAAGAAGCCGCAGCCGTTGGCGCACAGGCCGGCCGTCTCCTCCTCCTCGGTGTACTTGCGCTTCTGCGCCGTCGTCGCCGCCGATGGGTCGTGCGCCATTGCTAGCTTACTTACTCCAGTAACACGACACGTCCGCGCGTGTGTATCGGGGCGCCGAGATCTGCGTGCGATCGGGGTTGGTTGCGTTTGATTGATGGGCTGGGTTGCGCGTGGGTGTGGAACCTTTATAATACGGGCGACCGTGTGACCGACGCGCGCGGTGCTGATCATAGTCCTGGCAGGACTCGCATCAGTGCCCGAAGCGGCCAAGCAACACGTACGGCTCCCGGTGTCGGCACGATAATAACACTGAACCGAGCGTCAGTGCAACGCAACAAGGCAAGACGGGTTAGCGGCGGACGTACGGTCTACGTCGGTCGGCATAGTTTCTCTTTTTTTACACTCACTCGGTAGCGTGCGCTCTTATGCCGTTTGAGATCAGGTGCCCTAAGGATTACAAAGATACTACAAGGAAGTTTCATCAGTTGTCGCCTATATAAGGAAACTAGGGCAGACACACGTACGAGTTTGGGCTATCGTTTCCTTTCTTCGTGAATTAGAGGCAGACACGTACGCAAGCGCGCAATTAGGGCTATCGTTTTCTTTCCTTTCGTGGAAGAAGAAAGACGATCTTGTTTTATTTTTTTTTAGGGGTAAACCAAGTTTTATTCATCAAACATCATAGAAATTGGGATAGTTTTTTTTGCAGGAAATAAATTGGGATAGTTTTGGTCATGGGATTGGCCAAGCCAGACATGACGTCCCAGATCTAACGAAAGTGGAAACTTGGCTAAACTATGTGTTTCAACATTGACATCACAACCTTCAAAATTAAAAATACGGTCAAAAGACAACACATGTAGCTTGTTCTCGCTAATAATTGCTCCATTGTTTCCTCGCCCACCTTTCTGAATGTCCGCAATCACCTGTTTAGCGTCAGAAGCAATGACCAGACGATGGGGGTGAAGATCTTGTTTTACCTAGTGCGACCTACAGCCTTTCGGCCCATCCTCTGGCGGCTCCCCTCCACCAAGGACACAAGGGCGGGCCGGCAAAATCCGAGGCCCTGTTCGAAACTAAAAAATGAGGCCCTATCTCACTAGTGTGATCTGTAACTAAGGAGGCAAGAACTGATCTTAATGAAGTAACGATCCCTGCCAAAAATTAATTAGAATTCAGAAATTAGGTGTAGGCCTCTAGGAGCCAAAGTTAATCAGTGGGACTGCGGCCGGCTAACTGTTTTGGCGAGAGAAACATGTTGAGTAGATGAAGTAAATCAGAAGTGGTAGGCTCGTTGCCCTACTTGTCGCCGTGTCGCCTGTCGCGACTCTGGAGTTGGATGCGATCGATTTTGATAAGTTCTGGATGCGCCATCTCGCCTGCGCCCTGCCTTTTCCTCGATGCGCCGCCTCGCCTGCCTTCCTATGGATTTTAATTTGAAGGAAGCCTTCCTTTGGATGCGATCTATCCGATGATCCTGTTCGGTTTCCGATCCATGAAGCATCGAGGAGGCGGCCTAGGAGGCCGGGATGCTTGACTACATGGAGACAGAACGTACCATGGCCCAGCACCATGCGCGGCCCAATGCCCGGAAGAAATATAATAGGCCTATATAAAATTTTGAGGCACCCAAAATTTATGGGCCCTGTGCTAGCCACACAGTTTGCACACCTATGGGCTCGGCCCTACGAGGACTTCTTGATCATCGGTCATGACAGGGTCACAGATCTCACACTTGCAGACCTATGTAGCTCTAGGTTTAGGGTCTTCGTAGGTTAGGTTTGTTGCCGCACCACATCTTCGCTCTGACGAGGGTGACAACAGCATTGAATAAAGGAGTTCCAAATCCTTTTCCGATGTGGTGTTCTGCTATGTGGTCAATGATGGATCCGAGTGCAAGATTGTTCAAGCGGGGATGGCGTGGTGGGGACAACATCCTTGTTGTGGACTTGTGTCCTCAGGCTCTGCCGTTGCGGCGTCGTTCACTCTGGCATTGGCACAAAGTATGAGAGGTTGTTTAGGAAAAGGTGCCAGTGGTGGTCTATGTCTACAACAGCTCAAAGACAATCAATTCATAATTGAAGGCTAGTGGGCCAGGTTTCCTCCTTTGAGGTTCTATCACGGGGGTCCCAAATTTAGAGTTCTATGGCGTGTCTCGGGTGTTGTCCCAGCCAAATTCTTTCAAGGCAGGGCTTCACCTTTGGCGAGCTACTTTGGAGGTCCGCAGGGCTACAGATCAACAATGGAGCTGCCTCGAGCTCGGTTGAAGAGGTGATCTATCCCCCTTTTCTTAGGGGGTCCCTGTGGTGGTGCCAGAGGCGGGTGATAGATGTTGGTAACATGCACAGCGGGTTATTCGGTATTGATTGTAAGTTTCCTTCTTGTTTGGGGGTCCTTTGGGCTAAAACAAGCGTTCTATTGTCTTACCACTTTGTGTTGGTGTCTATGTCGCTTGTACTGTTCTCTTTATTATATGAATGAGATGTGTATTGCCGTTGAAAATAATATATAAAGAAATTCCCGTGGATTATGATTATAACTCCTTTGTTTTTTGTAGGATATATATATAACCATAGTTCCCTGCAAAAAAAACATAGATCCTTCAAACATGTAAGGCAGGTCAATTATGAGCATTCTTAGGGTCTCTGTCGCTATTGGGTCACTGGAGTGTGGATGCATCCCTATCTCAACTAGAAAATAATAATTTCCTTGAGCATACTTTACCTCCCCGCGGTCCTCTCTCTCTCTCTCTCTCTGGAACAACGATGGCGGACAAAGGCATCGTCTGTCGGGATGGAATAGTGCCTTCTCTCTCCTAGAGATTGCCCCTTTTTAGTCCTCTCGCCAGAATGGAGCAATGAAGACTACAAACTGGAGGAATAGAAAAACCTTTGACAACTTCTTCGCTTCTCCAGGATTTTCCAGCTTTCGTTTAACAGACAGGAAGATAAAGAAACCCCAAGTGGGATCCTTGTGCTACTCGAAAGACCTCATTTGTAACTTTCTTGCGGAGTTTTACACACACACACACACTCATAGTTTATCTCCTCTTTACTATTGATAATCCCCATGAAGTATTGTAGCACTTTCTCAAGTGGAGGTGGTAAATATGGAGTGTTGAAACTAAAATGAGGTGATACAACCCCACGTACAATGAACTTTGCTTTTCCTAGACCTTCTAGTAAAAGATAGCTTGCAAGTTTTAGAGAAAGCGAGTGTGGAGTAGCGGTGGTAGGTGTTGCAAAATTATGCCTAGGCAATTGGTTATGATACTAGTCTGATAATAATGTGTTGTAGTTGTATATGTGGGAGAGGCCTATGCTAATTAACATGCAGCAAAAATCCATTAACAACATGTTCTTAAGATTGAAACCCTTAGCAAACATACACACCTACTAAGAATTCATTAAGGTAAAGCCCAGCCATGGCATAAACTACTACACTCAGGTTTTTAATTTATGTCACTCCGGCCTCCCTATGCATATCTATCTCAACATACTACTAAACCTAAAGTGTGATTCACACATGAGCACACTATTATAATGGGCACCAAAGGACATCGACATATCATAACATACAATTCAAACCAATCATAATAGATCACCAATCGCCATCAGACAAAAAGGGTATACTCAAACATAATAGAAATTCAACAAATCATTAATAAATAATTTATTAAATCAAATACCATGTTTAAGTACGGAATTACAGAGGTTTGTTGGAGAGTGTACCACTATATATATTGAGGAAAAGGCGATGGTGATGGTGGTGAAGTTGATGGAGTCAATGGAGACGATAGCGATGGTGATGATAGTTCCCCCGACGCACTCAGACACCACCGGAAGAGAGGGGGGAGAGAGGTCCCCTCCTTCTTTCTTGGCTTCCCCCTAGCCCTAGGTGGGGGAAGGTTTCTCCTTTATTCATTGATTTTTATGCCCCCCGAAAGGTGAGAGCCCCCTTTGAGATTGGCTCCCTGCTTGAGCAGTATTTTTCTAGATGTTGAAATATGAGTCCTGTCACCATTTTATCTCCTCCACGGAGTTCCTAACTCTGAAAAATCTAGAGAAAAAATAGGACGGTGGCAAAACTTCCAAAGCAAGCCTGAGGAAAAAGGATGCTACCAAGGGATCTGTTACGTAGACACGCAACCTCAGCTTGCAGCCCGGGGGCGCATGAGAGAGAGGCATGTGGGCCCCCTCTGGCTCCCCCCCCCCCCCCCCCCCCCCAGGTGGGGCCAAGACCCCTAAGGCTCTCCTAGGGGTGAATCTTGCCGACGTATTTTATTTATTATTATTTTTGCGCTCCCAAAAATTCCTTTTCTGGAATGTGCAAAAAACACTAGGAAACAAAAACTTGCATTGGCGCTGAACTAATATGTTAGTCCAATAAATGTTATATAAAAAATGCCAAGATCATATACAATTGATGTGAATATAGCATAAATAGTTAGACAGTTACATATACATTAATTGGAGACGTATCAACTATCTGAATCGATGAGAGTTCAACCAATTCAAAGTGAAAGGTTTTTTTTAAAGCAAGCTCATTCCTACAGCTCCAAATCGTTCAGGGCAGTGCCACAATTCCTAAAATGTTTAATACTTTCTTTGTCTACAAACGTAGGCAACCATGAGCTAAACAAATCGATGCATATTATCTACCACATTTTCCAAAATTAACGCACACTGCAAGATATACTACGTATCATCCTTTCAGAAGAGCACCTCAACAACATTTGATCACCAGTTTCATTAATCATTATATTACTACAAAGGATGCATAATGTAGTTTACAAGAACTCAATCAATCAACGGATCGAACAAATTCACTTCCCAGACTTGTAATTTACAAGAACTCAATCTATCAACTAATCTTACAAATTCATTTCCAAGACTGATTACAGGTTTGGCGACAACGAACGTCACATGTTCAATGGTTTCGTCGTCTGGTCGATTCAGGCGGTCTTGTGGGCTTCAGATCCTTCCGGTCATCTTGTCCGCGACCACGACCGGGTTGTGCTTGGCGATTCGCTCCTGACCGGCGGTCTTGTAGTCGAATCCGCAGTCGTGCTTGTCCGAGTAGCGGTGGACGCTGCAGAAGGTGCCCTCGCAGCGGCACAGGAACCCCAGCAACCCCACCTTCTTGCGGCACGCCGCGCACCGGCTCGCCCTCACCGCCGGCAGCTTCGCGGACGCCACGGAGGGTTCGACCTCGACTGCAGCATCGGCTGACGCGACGGAGACGGCCATCTTGGCCTTCTTCTCCGGAGGCGCGGTCGAGGCGGCGAGAAGGTGATCCTTGTAGCACTTGGAGCACATGTTGCCGGTGGCGGCCGCGCCGAAGAAGCCGCAGCCGCCGGCGCACATGCCGGCCGTCTCCCCGTCGGGACACTTCCGCTTCTGCGCCGTAGTCGCCGATGCGTGGTGCGCCATGGCTGCTGCTCCTCCAACAGGACGCGCTTTGGACTCCGGCGCGGCTGCGATCGCGCCCTCTTCTTGGATCGTGATCCCTCGTGCGTGCGGTGCGATCGAGTTTGGGACGCGACGGGAGGCTCGCGTTTGGTGACCTGGCTCGCGGGGTTGCGGGCGCCTTATAACAGCAGCCTGGGAGAGAGCCGAGTTTGTGCAGGTCCCCGCGGCCCAGCCGGAGTCTGAATCATGCGAGCATATGACTGACACCGTGACGGTGTCACAGTTGCCACGGATAATCTCGAGCGCCGCGCTGATTTCGGACTCCGTGGCAGACGAGTAGACTGTTCTAAAAAAGACAAACGGAGATTTTTTTTTTAGTGGCAACAAACGGAGATCTTTTTTTTTTGGAGGCAAGACAAATGGAGAGATTTTTTTTGGGGGTAAAAGTCTTTTATTGATTAAACTCCACAAAGAGTGGGATACAAACTGGGTCATGTGGCTGGCCAAGCCACACATGACGCCCCTGAGCTAAAGTAAGAGCAAACTTAGCTAGTTTATGAGCTTCTAAATTAATTACTCGACTTTCATAAATGAAATTACAAGAAAAGGCCTTCGATCTGGCTTGAATTTCGTTGATGATAGCTCCGTACACCCCTTGACTGCCCTTCACAATGTCATTGACCACCTGTTTTAAATCTGAAGATATGACAAGATTATGGACTTGAAGGTCTTGTGCTAATGAAATAGCCTCTCGGCAGGCTATAGCCTCCATGGTTGCGGGATCATACACCCCATCGATTATCAATGCCGCACTGCCTAAATAGATGCCATGACTGTCTCAACAAATAGCGGCAACTGACCCTCTTCTATGTGCCCTGATCCCTGCGTCCACATGTATCTTAACGAAGTTCGTTGGTAGTGCAGTAGGTCGTCTGGCAGGTGCAGCCGGCACGCTTGTTACCCTATGAGTAGGGATCGTAGCTCTCTTCTCCTTCACCACCTCTAAATCCCTGATGAAGCGATTGATGAAGTCTTTTGTTGCATGTGGGGTTTGAAAAATCGCTTCATGGATAGCTTTTCGTCCATATGGCCCAGAGTGTTACCGCCGTAAGCACAAACTTGTCGTGTGGTAGCTTCTCCATCAGTGCAAACAGCCAATTCTTTGCCCCCGGTTCAGATGTGGTAGCTATATCGGAACCAAGATCTTCCTCCAGTAGCGCCCAAGTACATTGAGCGACCGTGCATTCTAAGAGAGAGTGTTTCCACGAATCTGGCGCCCCGCATAATCCGCACGAACTTGTATCTGACATATGTCTATGTGCTCTAACATCTTCCGTGGGGAGGGAATGTTTTGATAATCTCCATAGAAACATACGTATTTTTGCAGGAACTTGAATCTTCCAAAGTGCTTTCCATGATCCTTCCTCTGAATTAATGCCTGATGGTCCCGCACGGCCCTCCAACCAGGCCTCTCTTCGCTGTCTAGTAGATACTAACATGCGATATGCAGATTTAACAGAAAAGTTGCCATTCCTCTCATGTGCCCAACTCTAGAAATCTGACATGTTCATTGTACAGATCATGATATTTGCTATGACCTTGGCATCAAAAGCCAAGAAAACCGTCTGAAGCAGCTGCCTATCCCAGCTGCCTATCCCAAGTGGCCGTTGTTGTGTCGGATACTAAGGTTGGCGGATTGGGGTGAATGCATCCACATGGTCTCATCATCTCTTCTCTAGGGATCCAATTTCCCCCCGAGATATTTGTACTCTGGTTGTTTCCAATCCTCTTTATAAGGCCTTGTTTTAAAGTACCCCGCCCCTCGATGATGACTCTCCATACTTGGCTTGGATGACCCCCCCCCCCCCCGCGTGGCTTGTAGTATGGACGAGTTTGGGTAGTATATACCTTTGAGCACACGCGCCGCCAGAGAATCAGGATTCTAAAGCTAACGCCACGCCTGACGTGCAAGCATAGCCAGATTAAACAGCTCAAAATCTTTAAAACTGAGACCACCCATTCCTTTTGGTTGTGTCATGGCTTTCCAAGAAACCCAATGTGGCTTGTGATGTCCTTCTTTACTCCCCCACCAGAATTTTCATATCAACATGTTTAGGTACTCACACAAACCTCTAGGCAGTTTGAAACATGACATTGAGTACACTGGCACTGCTTGGGCAACCGCTTTCACCAAAACTTCCTTACCCGTAGTAGACATGGTGTCAGTGTACAAAAAGAGGGGTACGCTTTTTGTACCCCTATAACTGTGCACGGGCAGTCTGAGCTACGGGCACCACCACACTGAGCAAGGCAAGGGAGGTGAGGCAAGGTAAGGCCGAAGCTCAGGAGAAGCAGAACGACGCCAAGACCAAGACCACAAAGAGCAAAGGAGACGAAGAGGACTCCCCCCGGCAAGATCCTTGCCGGGAGGCGGTTTTAGCAAACCCGGCAAGACCCTTGCCGTGGCAGCTCGCCCCACACCTACGGACTGAGTCACCCTTGAGTCCACTGCCCCCATGGGGCAAGGATTCGGGAGACATCCCCGTGGTGGCATGCAGATCTTGGTGAAGACGTTCAAGATCATATACACCCTTTAGAAGATGATGATCCTTGGCGGGATCCCAGCCAAGGAGGACCACAAGGCCCCCGGCAAGAGCCTTGCCGGGGATGACAGTCGGAGCCACGGCAAGACCCTTGTTGGGGCCCCGGCAAAGCCCTTGCCAAGAACACCCGTAGGGCCACCATCAGGCCCACGCCAGTCAAACCTCCACCGCCGTTCGCATGCAGCTGCCGACCCAACTAGCTGAGCAGGCACCTGCGTGGCGGCATGCGGATCTTCGTGGAGACCCACCACTGCGCCACCTCAGCTACCTGCCTGCCTACATGGCACCGCGGGCGCCGCTGGCCAGGGCGTGTGTTGACACGAGAGGGAGCGGCGACGGACGAGACAGGGCTCTCCCCCGTCCCCGATAAAGCAAGGACACCTGGGCAAGACGCATTAAATGCGCCTTGTCATGTAATGCGAGGGATAACCTCACATCACTGTACCCTTTCCACCTCCTATGTGCCACTATGGCAACCCCTTTCCTATAAAAGGAGGCCCGAGGCGACCAGGAGGAGGGGTCGGCTTTTTGGAGCTCCTCATGCCCCATAGCTAGCCCAAGAACACAAATATACAATCCACCAAAGCAGGAGTAGGGTTTTACGCATCCTCGCGGCCCGAATCTGGATAAACGAACCGTGTGCTATTTGTTTGATCCGCTCTTCTCACGACCCCGCGCCCCGCAACCGTAGTAGGGATTCTTGTGATCCCATAGGTGTCGTTCCCACCGACATCTTTGGCGCGCCAGGTAGGGGGCGCAGTTGTGAGAATCGGCTTTAGCAGTTAGTTCGACGCTTCTTCATCGTCATGGCGCCCAAGAAGAAGACGACGGTGGCGGTTGGCCCGTTGGAAGCCGGACATCCCGTCCCAACGCGGGCGAGCAGCGGACCGATCGCAGAAAGGACCCGAGGCGCCGTTCGCGAACACCAACACCGTCCTAGCAGTCGGAGTTTGGGAGGCGGCGATGTCCGTGCGCCTGGTAACGGGCCGCACGCCGCCAAATCCAAAGACGGAGCCAGGCCCTCCACGGGTGGCGCGGGGCCTTCCAAGATCGCTACCACCCCGCCCGAAGGTGATGCGAGGGCCTCCAAGACTCCCACGCCGGCGCCGATGGCGCGCTCCTCTCAAGCGGCGCGCGACGAACGTCGCAATCACGCCGAAGACCCCGGGCGTCACCGCGGGAAGAGCCCCGAGCGCCACTCCCGGGAGGTAGAAGACCTGCCCGCTCGCCGAGGCGCTGGTGAAGATGGCATGCGACTGCGGGGTCGTGATAGAGCTCCTTCTGACATGGTCAGAAGTCGAAGCGCGTCGCGATCCGTGCAGGTTTCGCTGCCACCAACGCCAGCAGAAGCCCTGGCGCACGCACAGTTACTCCTCGATTTTCCTCCCACTACGGGGAAACTCGATGAATGGAGAGCCACTATCCGAAGCCTTGTTGCGGTGGCCAACAAAGACGAACCGAGTCCGGTGGAGCCCCCGGGTCGACGCTCCGACGGAGTCCCACGCACCAGTGGCAGGAAAGCCGGCGGCGCCACGACCACGGTGCACTCGCCTCCTCCTCGCCCGGTACCGCGGACGCCAGCCCGTCATGACGTTGCGGGCGATGAAATCTCCATAGCGTCGTCCGACCCGCGGACCCACTGTGACCAGCGCCAAGTCCTTCGGGAACGAGAACATGAAGACGCTCGAACCACTATCGAGCGCCGGCGCGGAGCGCGCCACCAGTCAGACAGGCAAGCAGGGCCTGCTGTGAACCACCCGGCACCGGAGAGCCCTGGAGGCCTACCTTACGAGGTAGGCTGTCCGGCTTTTACCCATGAGCTGCGGCAGTTCCAGTGGCCCACTCACCGCACCTTCAAACCTGACGTGGGCGAAAAGTACAGCGGCAAGACCCACCCGTCCGAGTTCCTCAGCATCTACACCATTGCGATGCAAGCTACCGGAGCCCGCGACGATAAGGTGCTTGCGAATTACTTTCCGTTGTCTCTTAAACCTAACGCCATGTCATGGTTGATGCACTTGCCGGTAGACTCTATTTCCTCCTGGTCAGATTTATGCCATGAGTTTGTGGGCGCCTTTACTGGAGGCCACCAAGCCTATGGCTAAGCGAGCGACCTGCACGTCATTCCCCAGAAGGGAGGCGAGAGTCTCCGCAAGTATATACAGAGGTTCAGCCGGATACAGTACAATATCCCTGATGTTCACCCTGCCGCCATCATCAGCGCGTTCCATCAGAGCGTGCGTAACCGCAAGATGCGCGAAGAGCTGGCAATGAACAAGGTGAAAGATGTAGCAGAACTCTATGTTCTTGCTGACAGATGTGCCCGGGATGAAGAGGGAAGGAAGTACCCCGGCGAAGACGCCAGCGTGGAAACCGACTCCTCAGATGAAGATACTGCCGCCCCGGCGAAGAAGGGCCGGCGCCACAACAGGAAGCGCAAAGGTAAAGCCGTGCTTGCCGTCGAGGGATCTGATGACACCGGCTCCACCAAGAAAACCAAGGCAGATGACCCCGGCAAGGAAATTGCCGGATGTGTCGCCTACCGGGCCTTGGCGGTTGCCGAGAAGCCAGGAAACTCCGACAAGCGATAGTGCAAAATCCATCGCACCAAAGGCCATGCTCTCCAAGACTGCCGACAGGTTGAGCTCCTCGCTGAGAAGCAGAGGGCTGAATATGAGAGGCGGGACAAGGAGAAGGGCCAAGACGGTGCTAAGGGGTCCGGCAAGAAGCGTGACGACCAGGTGGGCCGTCGCGGCAAGGATAAACAACAGGAGAGGCCTGCCCGGGGCCGTGACAAAAAGCCAGAAGACGACGATCACGAAGAGGACGACGAATCCGGCGACCAAGAGTTTCAGAAAGCTACAAAGGCCATGTGCATCGATGGCGGCGCCTCGCTGCATACTTCTCACCGCCAGCTTAAACAGTGGGCGCGAGAATTACAGCGACAGAGCCGTCGTTTGATGCCCAAAGGCCGCTGAAGTGGTCCAGCACACCTATCATTTTTGACACTGAGGATCACCCTGATCGCACTACTGCGGTCGGGTGCTTGCCATTGTTGGTTTCACCAACAATACGCAACCTCAAGGTGACAAAGATGCTAGTCGATGGCGGGGCCGGTCTGAACTTGATCTCGCCTTCCGTGATCGAGAAACTGCAGATTCCTGATGGAGACCTCGAAGAGACGGGCACGTTTTAGGGGGTCAACCCGGGAAGAAGCCAACCTAAGGGAAAGGGCACGCTGCCCATGACTTTTGGAAGCGATCTGAACTACAGGACGGAGAGGATCGTGTTTAATGTTGCCAAGATCCCCTTGCCCTACAACGGGATCCTTGGCCGCCCAGCACTGGCCAAGTTCATGGCGGCATCACACTACGCCTACAACACCCTGAAGATGCCAGGACCCGTGACGATCAGCACCATCCCCTCCGATAAGAAAGATGCGTTGATTTACGCTGACCAACTATACCAGCAAGCAGTTGCAGCAGCTGCCGCCACTAGGGCACTTGCTCCTGCCGCTGGGACCCCGAGGGGAAGAAGAAGAAGAAGACCGATGAGACCTCGGACACCCACTCCGGCAAGCGCACCTCTCCGGAGTGTAGCGCTCCCGTCGAGGACGTGCCAGAGAGCTCCACCGGCGTAAACAAGAAGCCTAGGGCCATACCGCCGGGAACCAAGAAGGTTTCTGTCAATGAGGACGGCACGGGAGGGGCTTTCACCATAAGCTCCACCCTTGACGACAAATAGGAAGACGCGCTCGTCACCTTCCTGCGGGCGAATGTCGATGTGTTTGCATGGCAAGCTTCCGACATCCCCGGCGTTCCCAGGGAGGTGATTGAGCACCACCTTGCTGTCTGTCCTCATGCGCGGCCCGTCAAGCAGAAGGTCAGAAAGCAAGCTTTGGAACGACAAGAGTTCATCACAGAGGAGATCCGGAAACTGGAAGCAGCGGGTTTGGTAAGAGGAGGGCTCCATCCAACGTGGTTGGCCAATCCGGTCGTAGTGCGTAAGGATAATGGGAAGTGGAGGCTGTGTATTGATTACACAGATATCAATAAGGCTTGTCCTAAGGACCCCTTCCTGTTGCCGCGCATCGACCAGATTGTTGACTCCACAGCTGGGTGTGATCTGTTGTCATTCCTCGATGCCTACTCCGGCTACCACCAGATCTTCATGACAAGAGAAGATGAAGAGAAAACATCATTCATCACCCCATGTGGTACGTATTGTTTCATACGGATGCCTTTCGGGCTGAAGAGTGCTGGTTCGACGTTTGCAAGGGTGGTCCAGATTGGTTTTGAACCCCAGCTCCATAGAAATATGAAAGCTTATATGGATGACATAGTGGTCAAAACCAAGCACAGGGCAACCCTCATACCGGATTTGCAATAAACATTTGCAAACCTGCGCAAGATCAATCTCAAGCTGAACCCTGAGAAGTGCGTCTTTGGCGTCCCGTCCGGCAAGCTTCTAGGGTTCTTTGTGTCACAGCGTGGGATAGAGGCCAATCCGGACAAGATCAAAGCTATAGAGCAGATTGAAGCACCCAAGCGAATCAAGGATGTGCGTCGGCTTGCTGGTTGCGTCGCCGCCATGGGCAGATTCATTTCCAAGTCTGCCGAGCGCGCCCTTCCCTTTTTCAAGATCCTGAAAAAGGCGGGCCCAATGGAGTGGACGCCAGAAGCCGAAGCAGCATTGCAAGATTTGAAGAAGTACCTCTCCTCCACGCTAATACTAGTTGCGCCTAGGCCACAGGAGCTGTTGCTGCTATACCTGGCGGCGACGAACCAGGTGGTCAGCGCCGCACTAGTGGCGTAGAGAGAGGATGACGACGAGGTAATGGCAGCAACAGAGCCCGACACCACCAATGCAGAGACGACACACCAGTTGAAGTGCCGCCGAAGAAGAAAATGATGCAGCACCCGGTCTACTTTGTTAGTTCCCTCCTGCAGGGAGCTAGATCAAGGTACTCCGGCGTGCAGAAACTGCTCTTCGGCCTTCTTATGGCCTCGAGGAAGCTGCGTCACTACTTCCAGGCACACGAGATCACTATCGTCACTCGCCTCCCTCTGCAACGGATATTGCACAATCCAGATGCAACGGGAAGAATTGTGGAATGGGCACTGGAGTTGTCCAGCTTTGGCCTCAAGTTTGAAAGTACTTCGATGATTCAGAGCCGAGTCCTGGCGGAGTTCATTGCAGAATGGACTGCAACGCCTGACGAAGAAGCCCAAGAGACGGCTCTCCCCGGCAAGGAGGCAAGTTGCAGTTGGATCATGTACTTTGATGGACCTTTCTCCTTACACGGCGCCGGGGCTGGCGTACTGCTTGTCGCGCCCACCGAAGAGCACCTCAAGTACGTGATCCAGATGCACTTCCCCATGGAGGTGTCAACAAACAATACGGTAGAGTACGAAGGGCTGCTTGCCGGTCTTAGGATCGCGGCAGACCTCGGAATCAAGAAGCTTATCGTCAGGGCGACTCGCAGCTCGTCGTCAAGCAAGTCAACAAGGACTACCAGAGCCCGTTGATGAAGGCCTACGTCGATGAAGTGAGAATGCTGGAAGAGCGTTTCGACGGTATACAGGCTGAATACGTTCCCGAGCGGAGAACGATATCGCCGATTACCTGTCAAAATGCGCTGCCCTCAAGCTACCTGTGGAACCAGGTACCTTTGTGCTCCAGCTAACTCGGCCATCCGTTGATCCATCAACAGAGAAGAACAAGAGGAGGAAATCAGGACCCGGCAAGTACTTTCCCGCCGAGCTCCCCGGAGCCGCCGGCAAGGATGTTGCCAGGGACACTGAGCCCGCCACGGGACGGCTAGCTCCAGCGGAGCGTCAAGCTCTTGCCGTCGAGACAGCCGCTCCTATAGCGGAGGATGCCTTTAGTCCTCGCCGTCGAGCCCCAGGCTCCAGCATGGGCACAGCATACCGTCCGATTCCTCCAAACAGGGGAACTTCCTGAAGAGCAGGAAGAAGCGAAAAAAGTAGCCCGTCGCTCTACCATGTACCAGTTCGTCGATGACGTCCTGTACAGAAAGAGGCCGAACGGTGTGAAATTGAAGTGTATCCCTTGGGAGGAAGGACTGGAGCTGTTGGCGGAGATACACGGAGGCATATGTGGATCCCACATCGGGTCAAGGGCCCTTGCCGACAAGGCATTTCGGCAAGGTTTCTTCTGGCCCACCGCCCTCCAGGATGCGACGACACTAGTCACCAGGTGTGAAGCGTGTCAGTTCCATTCAAAGAAGCTTCATCAGCCAGCTCAAGCCCTTCAAACCATTCCTCTCTCCTGGCCCTTCTCGGTCTGGGGGCTCGACATACTGGGCCCTTTCCCCTGCGCTATCGGGGGCTTTGAGTACTTGTACGTTGCAATCGACAAGTTCACAAAGTGGCCGGAGGTGGAGGCAGTGAGGAAGGTCACATCTCAGTCAGCCGTCAAGTTCTTCAAGGGACTAGTGTGCCGTTTTGGTGTACCCAACAGGGTCATCACCGACAACGGCACATAGTTCACAAGCCGCACCTTCATGCAATATATCCAAGACCTCGACAGCAAAGTCTGTTTCGCTTCTGTTGCTCACCCATGAAGTAATGGTCAAGCTGAGAGGGCAAACACTGAAGTACTGCGAGGCTTAAGGACCAAGACCTTTGACAGGCTGCACAAGAGTGGAAGGCGCTGGATTGATGAGTTGTCGACGGTTCTTTGGTCGATCAGGATGACGCCAAATCGAACCACCAGCCAGACACCCTTTGCCCTAGTATACGGGGCAGAAGCAGTTCTCCCCACTGAACTCATATACGGGTCACCTCGAGTGCTCGCTTATGATGAGCTTGAGCAAGAGCAACTGCGGCAAGATGACGCAATGCTCCTTGAGGAAGATCGTTTTCGGGAGGCTGTGAGAGCAGCACGCTACCAGCAAGCCTTGCGCCGCTACCATAGCCGCAAGGTTCATGCCCGAAGCCTTGAGGAAGGCGAGCTTGTCCTTCGGCGCGTTCAATCGGCCAAGAATTCCAACAAGTTGACGCCAAAGTGGGAAGGCCCTTATCGGGTAATACGAGTCACCAGGCCCGGTGCAGTCCGCTTGGAGACCGAAGATACTGTTCCGGTGAGTAACTCCTGGAACATTGAGCATCTTCGCATGTTTTACCCATGAGGCGCGGCTTGCCGGGCCCCCCGGCAAGCCACCTTTTGTACAAGCATTGCCGATGATGCATGTAACCCTTTGTACAAAGCCAGGCGCAGACCCTGAGCATAAATAAATGAAGCGCTGGCGCCCTAAGTTATAGCATGCATGCTAGGTCGAGTCTCGTCCTTGGTTAGGGTTGATAGTGCTTAGCGGCGACTAACCCCTAGCTTAGAGGTCGAGTGTGCGTCTCTTTGTCTTTCTTTTGTCTTCTTTGGTTCACAGGACACACAGATATCCATGCCGAACCACTTGGGGAGGAAAAGAAGATGAACAGACCAGCATCTAGCCCCCGGCAAACCAGCATTGCCGGGGGCTGCAAGAGCAAAGATTCACCCACGGCGAACCAGGGTTGCCAGGGGCTGCATCTTCAGATAAGTTCTTCATCCCTTATCATGCATTCCATTATGGACTGAGGTATGTGAAACCTCGTTTTCCCCTAAGCTACCGTGCTCCCATAACTCTAGGCCCTAGGGCTCGTTCCTGGGGCCAAGTTTGGTCGTGGTCGCGGCAGCAAAAGGATGAAACAAGGAGCCAGAACCCGCCTCATCCCTGCCTCTGCCAAAGGCGTGAGGAAGGTCGAGCGAAGTGGGGAGACGGCAAGGCCTGTTGCCGGGAAAGGAAATGTTTATCTTAAAGATATCAAGGATTTACTCCTTGTCGTGGGTTCTACCCACAAACAAATGACCCGGCAAGCATCCCTTTTTCATTAAAAATATTCCACTTAGGTACAGTCCATAGGGAATGAAAAACATGAATGATGGGATTACAAGTTTTAAATTCAGCTAAGGCCCGAAGGCTTACAAATTAAAAAGAGATAAGGTGCCCGTAATCCCTTTCTTGTCCCTCTCCTCAGGAGGCAGGTCAAGGAGGCGAAAAGGGCAAAAGGGGCGCCTAGGTGAGCTATGGGTGGCAGAAGACACCAAGAGAACATCTCGGTGGCCGTCCGAAGGCTGGATGGTGATGGCAGCGCCGGAAGCAGAGCTCGAAGACGAGGCGGCAGGACGTCAGCATGCGTCGAAGGCGTCGGTGCCCGCGTACTCCGATTTGACGGCCTTGCCGCCCGCCCTCTTCCTCTTCCTCTTCCGCAGCCTCCCAACGCCAGCCGCCCAAGGAGACGACCCCGAGAAGTTCAGGGAGCCGGCGACACGGATGATGGGGTTGCCGGTGCTGCACGGAGCGGCGCCCGACACCTAATCGGACCCGTCATCCTGCCGCCTACTACCCTCGTCGTCGCTACCGCTGTCCTCCTCGTCACTCTCGCCCGAGGAGGAGTCTTCGCTATCAGAAGAGCTCTCCACACAGCACCTTGCACGGGTCCCGAAGCACCCGAAGACCTTGACGGAGAGAAGGCCACCCTCCATCAGCTTAAAAAGGAGAGTGAGCCCCTCCATCAAGCGGTGGATATGGGCAAACGTCTTCCATCCCCGATGGAGATACATCACGTGAGGGGCTGGGAAGTCGACGCGAACCCGCGTGCCGCTGATCCCACAACCCCTCATGTGCAGCCGCAGCGACTCCGGCGGATCCAGCTCCATCTCCCGTGAGAATGGAGTTGGGGAGACGAAGGCGACGGCGAGGCGGCCGGCGCAGCCTGACGAAGAACTCGCAAGGGTCATCCCCAACGTGGCCCTCCATGGAGGGAGGAACTGCTGGCGGAGGCGAGGCCGGCGCGCCACCCCGTCCTCCTCTTCCCCGAGCGCCTCGGCCTCGCCCCCTCCCCCTTCCCCTCGCGGCTGGCTCTGCCACCGCGAGTGCAGGGGAAGGAGGGACGCGTTGTCGAGCGGCGACCCTCGCCGCCACCGTTGAAGGACCAGGATTCCCTCTCTCCATGGCGGATGGAAAGGGGGAGCAGAAGCTGAAGGAAGGAGGAGATGAAAGAATGCGGGACGCCATCCCCCTCCCACTCTTTATAAAGGAACGGGGTGGGGGCTCGGCCGCCTCGCTCAGCCAATCAAGGCGCGGAAGGCACAGGGAACTGGGACCGACCCGCCGCCCCAGCCCGCGGCGGCCCGGTTTCCCGCCTCCGCCGTTCGCCACCCCAAGCGCATGAGAGCCACATGGCAGGCGTGCAGGGCCGAGGCGACGGGTGAGGCGACTTCTCCCCACTCCGTGATCGTGGGGAGTGGACGCCTTGGAGACCACGCCTCAGCCCCGTTCAGTAAATGGGCCGCGCCTCCACGCCTTCCTCCGTTTATGGGGAAGGTGCGAACCACCCCTTTACTATGACATGACGCATGCATGCAGAGCTCAGCCCCACGCATGCCGCCCACGTCACACACGCCTCCCCATGCCGCGCCACTCGTGGGAAGCATGGGAAGTGCAGCGCGCGAAGAGACTTACCGCGGTAAAAACCGCCCCGCCTGCCCGCGCACCGTTTTTGGGCCTAGCCCAACGACGCAATTGCGCTTACGTGTGGCCCAGGCCCGGGGGCTCCTGTCGGTGTACAAAAAGAGGGGTACGCTTTTTGTACCCCTATAACTGTGCACGGGCAGTCTGAGCCACGGGCACCACCACACTGAGCAAGGCAAGGGAGGTGAGCCAAGGTAAGGCCGAAGCTCAGGAGAAGCAGAACGACGCCAAGACCAAGACCACAAAGAGCAAAGGAGACGAAGAGGACTCCCCCCGGCAAGATCCTTGCCGGGAGGCGGTTTTAGCAAACCCGGCAAGACCCTTGCCGTGGCAGCTCGCCCCACACCTACGGAGTGAGTCACCCTTGAGTCCACTACCCCCATGGGGCAAGGATTCGGGAGACATCCCCGTGGTGGCATGCAGATCTTGGTGAAGACGTTCAAGATCATATACACCCTTTAGAAGATGATGATCCTTGGCGGGATCCCAGCCAAGGAGGACCACAAGGCCCCCGGCAAGAGCCTTGCCGGGGATGACAGCCGGCGCCACGGCAAGACCCTTGCCGGGGCCCCGGCAAAGCCCTTGCCAAGAACACCCGTAGGGCCACCATCAGGCCCACGCCAGTCAAACCTCCACCGCCGTTCGCATGCAGCTGCCGACCCAACTAGCTGAGCAGGCACCTACATGGCGGCATGCGGATCTTCGTGGAGACCCACCACTGCGCCACCTCAGCTACCTGCCTGCCTACATGGCACCGCGGGCGCCGCTGGCCAGGGCGCGTGTCGACACGAGAGGGAGCGGCGACGGACGAGATATGGCTCTCCCCCATCCTCGATAAAGCAAGGACACCTGGGCAAGACGCATTAAATGCGCCTTGTCATGTAATGCGAGGGATAACCTCACATCACTGTACCCTTTCCACCTCCTGTGTGCCACTGTGGCAACCCCTTTCCTATAAAAGGAGGCCCGAGGCGACCAGGAGGAGGGGTTGGCTTTTTGGAGCTCCTCACGCCCCATAGCTAGCCCAAGAACACAAATATACAATCCACCAAAGCAGGAGTAGGGTTTTACGCATCCTCGTGGCCCGAACCTGGATACACGAACCCTGTGCTATCTGTTTGATCCGCTCTTCTCACGACCCCGCGCCCCGCAACCGTAGTAGGGATTCTTGTGATCCCATAGGTGTCGTTCCCACCGACACATTGTCCTCTCAATCCATCCTTGTATCTTGCTCCACAAACGGTCCTTAAGGTATTTAAAAGCACCATTTTTGGAGTTTCTAATATCTGATGGCATACCCAAATATTTCTCATTTAATGTTTCATTTGGGATATTTAGCAGGCCCTTTACCTCAATATGAGTGCTTTCAGGCACTCCTTTGCTGAAAAAAATAGATGACTTGGCTGTGTTGACACACTGCCCTGTGGCTAAACAATAAGTTTCCAACACCTCGTTGACCTCGATAGCTCCCCCACTAAACGCCTTGATAAATAGCAGGCTGTCATCTGCAAATAAAAGGTGGTTTACTTGCGGCGCCGAAGGTGCCACTTGTATGCCCCCCAATTTTGATGACTCACTTCTCGATTTTAAAAGGCACGAAAGGCCCTTTGCTGCTAACAAGAACAAGTATGGAGATATCGGGTCCCCTTGTTGGATTCCTCGTGAAGGTTTGAACTCCTGAAGCTTCTTCCCATTAAACAGAACTGAAAATTTCACCGAGCTGACTAGCCCCATGACTATATTCACCCATGGTTCTGTGAATCCCAGCTTGAGCATTATGGCCCTTAGGTATACCCATTCTACCCTGTCATAGGATTTCATCATATCGAGTTTCAAAGCACAAGCTTGATGTTTCTTCACTTTGTTGCGCTTCATGAAGTGTAGGCACTCATAAGCAGTTATGATATTATCAGTAATAAGTCTAACTGGCACAAAAGCTGACTGTTCCTGGGATATGATGTCAGTCAGGATCATCTTTAACCTGTTCGATATAACCTTGGAGGCAATTTTATAGAGCACATTGCAATGGCTGATTGGGCGAAATTGTGATAGAAGTGTTGGGTTTTTTTACCTTAGGGATCGGGACAAGTATAGTATCGTTGATACAGTCAGCCGACTCTGTTCCATCCACGATTCTGAGTACTACCTTGGTCACATCCGCACCACACACGTCCCAATGATGTTGGAAGAAGTGAGCCGAGAAGCCATCAGGCCCTGGGGCCTTGATAGGGAACATCTGCAAAAGAGCCTTTTTGACTTCATCTTGGCTATACGGAGCACTGAGTATGTCATTCATCTCAGGTGTTACTTTAACTGGCACCATGTCAATGACCTGCTCCATATTTTGTACCCCCTCGGACGTGTATAGATTTTAGTATAACTCGGTAGTCATCTCCTCCAGCTCTGCTCTATCTTCTATCATTTGGCCATCAGGTTTCTGCAACATTTTTATCTGATTTTTCCTTCGTCTATGGCTTGCTCTTAAGTGAAAAAATATGTGTTCTTGTCCCCATGCACTAGCCGGTCCAAACGCGCCCTCTGTCACCAGAGGATCTCCTCTCAATGGAACAGTTCAATCAATCTGTCACATACCTTAACTTCCTCGCGGATTGGGCCAGTGCGCCCAGGGACAACGCGCAGAATCTGGAGTGCATTGTTTAATCGGCGAATCTCTGTCCACACAAATCCAAAGTGATCTCGGTCCCAGCTTGTGAGATCTCCCGCCAGCTAGCCTAGCTTTCCGCGCAGCGACTCCACTATGTCCCCTGCTTGTTGGGACCACCTGGTGCCCACCACATTAAAGAGGTTCTCATCTCTCCCACATGGTTTCATATTTAAACGATCTGGCCCCACTGCTGCATGCATGCACATCACGTAGCCGGAGAAGGATCGGGATGTGATCAGAACCAGCTGTCGTTTTGTGCTCAAGGGTGTGTGGTGGCCGGGAAAGTAAGGAGCCACTCAGGGTTTGCCACACACCTATCCAGCCTGACTCTTGTGTATGTTCCTCCTGCTACTCTTTTCTCAAAGGTCCAGTTCAATCATGTATAACCGATATCAGAGAAGCCGCACGTGTCCAGGGCATCTTTGAAAGCATCCATCTGAGCTTGACTCCGATTGCCTCGTGTTCATGACCATGCAGTACTTCATTAAAATCTCCCACAATAGCCCATGGTTTGCTATGAGAACCTGCAATACCACGAAGCATGTCCCATGTTTTATATCTTTCAGGGACTTGGGCCTCCCCATATACAAAAGTAACTCTCACTTGGGATTCAACAAGTTCATCAATTAAAGTGTCAATATGATACTTCGAATAGCCAACAACTTCAACCTTTATTTCATCATTCCAGAAAATACCGAGCCCACCACTCCTACCAGAGCTACTAACTGCATAAATTTTATTAAAACCGAGTGTATCTGCTAGATTTTCCACTCTCGTACCCTCTATTTGAGTCTCTAAGATACAAAGTATAGAGGGGGCCAAACGCCTCGTGAGGTCACGAAGCTCTCTAACTGTTGCGAGGTTGCTAGCCCCGCGGCAGTTCCAACATAAGATACTCATTGCGCTAGGCGCGGCCCACTCCGGGGCCCCGCCAAAAGCGCATCATTGATTTTTGAAACTGTACTCTTTACCAGTGCATTGTCAGGTGTTGCTGGACTCGGTTTGTTCCTCTTAGTTTCCTGCTTCGGTGGAGAGCTCTGTGGGATCTCAGGTGGCGGCAGTAGTGGTGGTGCTGATGCAGATGTCAAGGATGATGAGGCGGTATGGGAGCCCTTCAGCTCGGCCATGGCCACCCCCTTTTTCTGTTTCTATCAGCTTCCTCCATTGTCACATCAAATGCCCTGTTATCTGGTTCCTCGTACTCAGCTTGTTCAAAAGGGCCATGTTGCGAATTTCCACGCCCACGGTCCCTTCCTGATCTGCCTCTTCCGCGGCCTCCCCTGTCACCTGATCCTTCGCCCGAGCCTCTACCCGGTCCTCTAAACCAAGTGGCTCGGAGTTCTTTAAAAACTGCTAGGGCTTTTGGGGAGTGCACTCCCTCTCCACATTCCTTGAAAGTGTGCCCAAGATTTCCACACACCGCGCACCAATCTGGTAGCCTTTCATATTTCACCCAGAATATTACCCTCTCTATGGTATCCTTCTTTCTTATTGATACGTCTCCAACGTATCTATAATTTGGAGTATTATCTATTTTGGATGTTAATGAGCTTTATTTTACACTTTTACATCATTTTTGGGACTAACCTACTAATCAGAGGCCCAACCAAAATTGTTGTTTTTTTGCCTATTTTAGGGTTTCGAAGAAAAGGAATATCAAACGGAGTCCAAACAGAATGAAACCTTCAGGAACGTGATTTTATCAACAAACGTGATCGAGGAGACTTGGAGTGGCCGTCAAGAAACAAGGGATGAAGGCATGAGGCAGGGGGCGCGCCTACCCCCCTGGGCGCGCCCTCCACCCTCGTGGGCCCTTCGTTGCTCCACCGACGTACTTCTTCCTCCTATATATATCCACATACCCCCCAAACATCCAGGAGCACCACGAAAACCTAATTCCACTGCCGCAACCTTCTGTACTCGAGGGATCCCATCTCGGGGCCTTTTTCGGAGCTCCACCGGAGGGGGCATTGATCACGGAGGGCCTCTACATCAAATCCATGGCCTCTCCGGTGATGTGCGAGTAGTTTACTTCAGACCTACGTGTCAATAGTTATTATCTAGATGGCTTCTTCTCTCTCTTTGGATCTCAATACAAAGTTCTCCTTGATTTTCTTGGAGATCTATTCGATGTAATCTTCTTTTGTGGTGTATTTGTCGAGATCCGATGAATTGTGGGTTTATGATCCAGATTATCTATGAACAATATTTGATTCTCCTCTGAATTATTTTATGTATGATTGATTTATCTTTGCAAGTCTCTTCGAATTATCAGTTTGGTTTGGCCTACTAGATTGATCTTTCTAGCAATGGGATAAGTGCTTAGCTTTGGGTTCAATCTTGCGGTGTTCGATCTCAGTGACAGAAAGGGAACCTATACGTATTGTATTGTTGCCATCGAGGATAAAAAGATGGGTTTTATATCATATTGCATGAGTTTCTCCCTCTACATCATGTCATCTTCCTTAAAGCATTACTCTATTCTTATGAACTTAATACTCTAGATGCATGCTGGATAGCGGTCGATGTGTGGAGTAATAGTAGTAGATGCAGGCAGGAGTCGGTCTACTTGTCTCGGACATGATGCCTATATACATGATCATACCTAATATTCTCATAACTATGCTCAATTCTATCAATTGCTCGACAGTAAATTCATCTACCCACCGTAATACTTATGCTCTTGAGAGAAGCCACTAGTGAAACCTATGGCCCCCGGGTCTATCTTCCATCATATTAATCTTCCAATACTTAGTTATTTCCTTTGACGTTTATTTTACTTTGCATCTTTATTTATCTTTATCATAAAAATACCAAAAATATTACCTTATCATATCTATCAGATCTCACTCTCGTAAGTGACCGAGAAGGGCTTGACAACACCTTTATCGCGTTGGTTGCGAGGTTCTTATTTTTTTGTAGGTGCGTGGGACTTGAGCGTGATCTCCTACTGGATTGATACCTTGGTTCTCAAAAACTGAGGGAAATACTTACGCTACTTTACTGCATCACCCTTTCCTCTTCAAGGGAAAACCAACGCAGTGCTCAAGAGGTAGCAAGAAGGATTTCTGGCGCCATTGTCGGGGAGATTCGCGCCAAGTCAAGTCAAGATTTGACTCCCACAACGAGTCATTTCTGGCGCCATTACCAACTCAAAATATACCAAGTACCCATCACAAACTCTTATCCCTTGCATTACATTATTTGCCATTTGCCTCTCGTTTTCCTCTCCCCCATGTTGGGGAACGCAGTAATTTCAAAAAAAATTCTACGCACACGCAAGATCATGGTGATGCATAGCAACAAGAGGGGAGAGTGTTGTCCACATACTCTCGTAGACTGTAAGCGGAAGCATTAGCACAACGCGGTTGATGTAGTCGTACGTCTTCATGATCTGACCGATCAAGTACCGAACGTACGACACCTCCGAGTTCAGCACACGTTCAGCCCGATGACGTCCCTCGAACTCTGATCCAGCCGAGTGTTGAGGGAGAGTTTCGTCAGCACGACGGCGTGGTGACGATATTGATGTTCTACCGACGCAGGGCTTCGCCTAAGCACCGCTACAGTATTATCGAGTTGGACTATGGTGGAGGGGGGCACCGCACACGGCTAAGAGACGATCAACTTGATCAACTTGTGTATCTAGAGGTGCCCCCCTGCCCCTGTATATAAAGGAGAAAGGGGAGAGGTGGCCGGTCTAGGACGAGGGCGTGCCAAGGGGGGAGTCCTACTCCCACCGGGAGTAGGACTCCTGCTTCCCTTGTTGGAGTAGGAGAGAAGGAAAGAGGGGGAGAGGAACAAGGAAAAGTGGGCTGCACCCCTTGTCCAATTCGGACCAGAGGGGGCGCGCGCGCCTCCTTCCTTTTGGCCCCTCTCCTCTATTCCCGTATGGCCCAATAAGGCCTATATACTCCCCGGCGAATTCCCGTAACTCTCCGGTACTCCAAAAAATATCCGAATCACTCGGAACCTTTCCGAAGTCCGAATATAGTCGTCCAATATATCGATCTTTACGTCTCCACCATTTCGAGACTCCTCGTCATGTCCCCGATCTCATCCGGGACTCCGAACTCCTTCGGTACATAAAAACATATAAACTCATAATATAACTGTCATCGTAGCGTTAAGCGTGCGGACCCTACGGGTTCGAGAACTATGTAGACATGACCGAGACACGTCTCCGGTCAATAACCAATAGCGGAGCCTGGATGCTCATATTGGCTCCTACATATTCTACGAAGATCTTTATCGGTCAGACCGCATAACAACATACGTCGTTCCCTTTGTCATCGGTATGTTACTTGCCCGAGATTCGATCGTCGGCATCTCAATACCTAGTTCAATCTCGTTACCGGCAAGTCTCTTTACTCGTTCCGTAATACATCATCCCGCAACTAACTCATTAGTTGCAATGCTTGCAAGGCTTAGGTGATGTGCATTACCGAGAGGGCCCAGAGATACCTCTCCGACAATCGGAGTGACAAATCCTAATCTCGAAATACGCCAACCCAACAAGTACCTTCGGAGACACCTGTAGAGCACCTTTATAATCACCCAGTTACGTTGTGATGTTTGGTAGCACACAAAGTGTTCCTCCGGTAAACGGGAGTTGCATAATCTCATAGTCATAGGAACATGTATAAGTCATGAAGAAAGCAATAGCAACAAACTAAACGATCAAGTGCTATGCTAAAAGAATGGGTCAAGTCAATCACATCATTCTCCTAATGATGTGATCCCGTTAATCAAATGACAACTCATGTCTATGGTTAGGAAACATAACCATCTTTGATCAATGAGCTAGTCAATTAGAGGCATACTAGTGACACTCTGTTTGTCTATGTATTCACACATGTATTGTGTTTCCGGTTAATACAATTCTAGCATGAATAATAAACATTTATCATGATATAAGGAAATAAATAATAACTTTATCATTGCCTCTAGGGCATATTTCCTTCAGTCTCCCACTTGCACTAGAGTCAATAATCTAGTTCACATCACCATGTGATTTAATACCAATAGTTGACATCACCATGTGATTAACACCCATAGTTCACATCGACATGTGACCAACACCCAAAGGGTTTACTAGAGTCAACAATCTAGTTCACATCGCTATGTGATTAACACCCAAAGAGTACTAAGGTGTGATCATGTTTTGCTTGTGAGAGAAGTTTAGTCAACGGGTCTGCCATAATCAGATCCGTACGTATTTTGCAAATTTCTGTGTCAACAATGCTCTGCACGGAGCTACTCTAGCTAATTGCTCCCACTTTCAATATGTATCCAGATTGAGACTTAGAGTCATCCGGATTAGTGTCAAAACTTGCATCGACGTAACCCTTTACGACGAACCTTTTGTCACCTCCATAATCGAGAAACATATCCTTATTCCACTAAGGATAATTTTGACCAATGTCCAGTGATCTACTCCTAGATCACTATTGTACTCCCTTGCCAAACTCAGGGCAGGGTATACAATAGGTCTGGTACACAACATGGCATACTTTATAGAACCTATGGCTGAGGCATAGGGAATGACTTTCATTCTCTCTCTATCTTCTGCCATTGTCGGGCTTTGAGTCTTACTCAATTTCACACCTTGTAACACAGGCAAGAACTTTTTCTTTGACTGTTCCATTTTGAACTACTTCAAAAACTTGTCAAGGTATGTACTCATTGAAAACTTATCAAGCGTCTTGATCTATCTCTATAGATCTTGATGCTCAATATGTAAGCAGCTTCACCGAGGTCTTTCTTTGAAAAACTCCTTTCAAACACTCCTTTATGCTTTGCAGAATAATTCTACATTATTTCCGATCAAAAATATGTTATACACATATACTTATCAGAAATGCCGTAGTGCTCCCACTCACTTTCTTGTAAATACAGGCTTCACCGCAAGTATGTATAAAACTATATGCTTTGATCAACTTATCAAAGCGTATATTCCAACTCCGAGATGCTTGCACCAGTCCATAGATGGATCGCTGGAGCTTGCATATTTTGTTAGCACCTTTAGGATTGACAAAACTTTCTTGTTGCATCATATACAACTCTTCTTTAATAAATCCATTAAGGAATGTTGTTTTGTTTATCCATTTGCCAGATTTCATAAAATGTGGCAATTGCTAACATGATTCGGACAGACTTAAGCATAGATATGAGTGAGAAACTCTCATCGTAGTCAACACCTTGAACTTGTCGAAAACCTTTTGCGACAATTCTAGCTTTGTAGATAGTAACACTACTATCAGCGTCCGTCTTCCTCTCGAAGATCCATTTAATCTCAATGGATCGCCGATCAATGGGCAAGTCAATCAAAGTCCATACTTTGTTCTCATACATGGATCTCATCTCAGATTTCATGGCCTCAAGCCATTTCGCGAAATCTGGGCTCATCATTGCTTCCTCATAGTTCGTAGGCTCGTCATGGTCAAGTAACATGACCTCCAGAACAGGATTACCATACCACTCTGGTGCGGATCTCACTCTGGTTTACCTACGAGGTTCGGTAGTAACTTGATCTGAAGTTACATGATCATCATCATTAGCTTCCTCACTAATTGGTGTAGTAGTCACATGAATAGATTTCTGTGATGAACTACTTTCCAATAAGGGAGCAGGTACAGTTACCTCATCAAGTTCTACTTTCCTCCCACTCACTTCTTTCGAGAGAAAGTCCTTCTCTAGAAAGGATCCATTCTCAGCAACAAATGTCTTGCCTTCGAATCTGTATTAGGAGGTGTACCCAACAGTTACTTTTGGGTATCCTACGAAGACACACTTCTCTGACTTGGGTCTGAGCTTATCAAGATGAAACTTTTTCACATAAGCATCGCAACTCCAAACTTTAAGAAACGACAACTTTGGTTTCTTGCCAAACCATAGTTTATAATGTGTCATCTCAACAGATTTAGATGGTGCCCTATTTAACGTGAATGCAGCTGTCTCTAATGCATAACCCCAAAACGATAGTGGTAAATCGGTAAGAGACATCATAGATCGCACCATATCTAATAAAGTACGGTTACGACCTTCGGATACACCATTACACCGTGGTGTTCCAGGTGGCGTGAGTAGTGAAACTATTTCACATTGTTTTAACTGAAGGCCAAACTCGTAACTCAAATATTCTCCTCCACGATCAGATCGTAGAAACTTTATTTTCTTGTTACGATGATTTTCCACTTCACTCTGAAATTATATGAACTTTTCAAATATTTCAGACTTTTGTTTCATCAAGTAGATATACTCATATCTGCTCAAATCATCTGTGAAGATCAGAAAATAATGATACCTGCCGCAAGCCTCAATATTCATCGGACCACATACATCAGTATGTATGATTTCCAACAAATCTGTTGCTCGCTCCATTGTTCCGGAGAACGGAGTCTTAGTCATCTTGCCCATGAGGCATGGTTCGCAAGCATCAACTGATTCATAATCAAGTGTTACCAAAAGCCCATCAGCATGGATTTTCATGCGCTTTACACCAATATGACCTAAACGGCAGTGTCACAAATAAGTTGCACTATCATTATTAACTTTGCATCTTTTGGCTTCAATATTATAAAAATGTGTATCGCCACGATCGAGATCCAACAAACCATTTTCATTGGGTGTATGACCATAGAAGGTTTTATTCATGTAAACAGAACAACAATTATTCTCTAACTTACATGAATAACCGTATTGCAATAAACATGATCCAATCATATTCATGCTCAACGCAAACACTAAATAACACTTATTTAGGTTCAACACTAATCCCGAAAGTATAGGGAGTGTGCGATGATGATCATATCAATCTTGGAACCAATTCCAACACACATCGTCACTTCACCCGTAACTAGTCTCTGTTCATTCTGTAACTCCTGTTTCGAGTTACTATTTTTAGCAACCGAACAAGTATCAAATACCCAGGGGCTACTATAAACACTAGTAAGGTACACATCAATAACATGTATATCAAATATAGCTTGTTCACTTTGCCATCCTTCTTATCCGCCAAATACTTGGGGTGTTTCCGCTTCTAGTGATCAGTCCCTTTGCAGTAGAAGCACTTAGTCTCAGGCTTAGGTCCAGACTTGGGATTCTTCACTTGAGCAGCAACTTGCTTGCTGTTCTTCTTGAAGTTCCCCTTCTATCCCTTTGCCCTTTTCTTGAAACTAGTGATCTTGTTAACCATCAACACTTGATGCTTGAGGGAGTCCGGGATTAGGGGGTGTTCGGATAGCCGGACTATACCTTCAGCCGGACTCCTGGACTATGAATATACGAGATTGAAGACTTCGTCCCGTGTTCGGAAGGGACTTTCCTTGGCGTGGAAGGCAAGCTTGGCGATACAAATATGTAGATCTCCTACCATTGTAACCGACTTTGTGTAACCCTAACCCTCTCCGGTGTCTATATAAACCGGAGGGTTTTAGTCCGTAGGACAACATAGACAACAACAATCATACCATAGGCTAGCTTCTAGGGTTTAGCCTCTCTGATCTCGTGGTAGATCTACTCTTGTACTACCCATATCATCAATATTAATCAAGCAGGACGTAGGGTTTTACCTCCATCGAGAGGGCCCGGACCTGGGTAAAACTTCGTGTTCCTTGCCTCCTGTTACCATCCGGCCTAGACGCACAGTTCGGGACCCCCTACCCGAGATCCACCGGTTTTGACACCGACATTGGTGCTTTCATTGAGAGTTCCTCTGTGTCATCGCCGTCAGGCTCGATGGCTCCTACGATCACCAATAATGATGCAGTCCAGGGTGAGACCTTCCTTCCCGGACAGATCTTCGTCTTCGGCGGCTTTGCACTGCGGGCCATTTCACTTGGCCATCTGGAGCAGATCGAAAGCTACGCCCCTGGCCGTCAGGGCAGATTTGGAAGTTTAAACTACACGGCTGACATCCGCGGGGACTTGATCTTCGACGGATTCGAGCCACTGCCGAGCGCGCCGCACTGTCCCGACGAGCATGATCTAGCTCTGCCACCGAACAGTGCCCTGGAGGCCGCACCCGCATCAGCTTCGACCCTTAATTCGGAGCCAACTGCGCCGATCGAGGATAGGTGGTTGGACGCCGCCTCAGGGGCTGCGATCCCAATGGCGATCGAGCCGAACACCAGCCCCGCACTCTGCGAGACTCGTGACTCCAAGGAGCCGGACTCCTCTCCGGACTCCGAACCCTCCGCGCCCCTGCCAATCGAATCCGATTGGGAGCCGATCATGGAGTTTACTACCGCGGACATCTTTCAGCACTCGCCTTTCGGCGATATTCTGAAGACACTGAAGTCTCCCTCTTTATCAGTAGAGCCCTGGTTGGACTACGGTCAGCAAGGTTGGGGTACGGATGATGAAGAAATTCAAAGCCCACCCACCACCCACTTTGTAGCCACTATCGATGATTTAACCGACATGCTGGATTTCGACTCCGATGACATCGACGGTATGACGCCGATGAAGGAGACGATGAAGAACCAGCGCCTATTAGGCCCTGGAAAGCCACCTCGTCATATGACATATACATGGTGGACACCCTAAAAGAAGGAGATGGCGATGGAACAGCGGAGGATGACCCCTCCAAGAAACAGCCTAAGCGCCGGCGTCAGTGGCGCCGCTCAAAATCCCGCCAGAACAAATACCGTGATTCCAGCACGGGAGATAATAATACTCCGGAAAGTGCTAAAGAAAACCCCCTCCAACAAGATTTAGCACAGGAGGATGGAGAAACCAGCCCTCATGAGAGAGCGGCAGACAGAGAGGTCGAGGACGATAACTATATGCCTCCCTCCGAAGACGAGGCAAGCCTCGACGACGACGAATTCGTCGTGCCAGAGGATCCCGTCGAGCAAGAGCATTTTCAATGCAGGCTTATGGCCACGGCAAGAAGCCTCAAGAAAAAATAGCAACATCTTAGAGCTGATCAAGATTTGCTAGTCGACAGATGGACTGAAGTCCTTGCGGCCGAAGAGCATAAACTCGAACGCCCCTCCAAGAGCTACCCAAAGTGCAGGTTGCTACCCCGATTAGAGGAGGAAGCACTTAAACCTACATCAACTGCACTCGATACGGCCGATCGGCCACCCCGTGGCTGCGACAGAGAGGCCTCTCGGTCCTCCACTCAAGCCGCACCCCGTACCAAGGCACGGGAAAATGCGTCGGACCTGCGAGATATGTTGGAGGACAAGGCAAGGCAAACAAGATCGATCTACGGATCGCGTGGGCGCCCCACGACTCGAGACGGTTACCGTCACGCCGCCCACAAATCTCATTGGAGCTACGTCGTGATATAGCCCAGTACAGAGGCGCCGCACACTCACTATGCTTCACAGACGAAATAATGGATCATCAAATCCCCGAGGGTTTCAAACCCGTAAACATCGAATCATATGATGGCACAATAGGTCCTGCAGTATGGATCGAGGATTATCTCCTTCATATCCACATGGCCCGCGGCGATGATTTCCACGCCATCAAATACCTCCCACTCAAGCTTAAAGGACCATCTCGGCATTGGCTTAATAACTTGCCAACAGGATCAATCAGTTGTTGGGAGGACCTGGAAGCTGCATTCCTCGACAATTTCCAGGGCACTTATGTGCGACCCCCAGACGCCGATGACCTAAGTCACGTAATTCAGCAGCCAGAGGAATCGGCCATGCAATTCTGGACACGGTTCCTAACAAAGAAAAATCAAATAGTCGACTGTCTGGACGCTGAGGCCCTAGCAGCCTTCAAACACAATATCCGTGACGAGTGGCTTTCCCGGCACCTTGGACAGGAAAAGCCGAAGTCTATGGCAGCACTCATGACACTCATGACCCGCTTTTGCGCGGGAGAAGACAGCTGGCTTGCTCGTAGCAACAATATGACCAAGAAGCTTGGTAATTCGGATACCAGGGATAGTAGTGGCAGGTCGCGTGGCAACAAGCAGAAGTGCCACATTAACGGCGACAATGCTGAGGATACGGCAGTTAATGCCGGATTCAGAGGCTCTAAATCCGGTCAGCGGAAAAAGCCATTTAAAAGGAATCCTAGGGGCCCGTCCAGTTTGGACCGAATACTCGACCGCTTGTGCCAGATACATGGCACCCCCGAAAAGCCGGCCAATCACACCAACAGGGATTGTTGGGTGTTCAAGCAGGCAGGCAAGTTAAATGCCGAAAATGAAGACAAGGGGCTGCATAGCGATGATGACGAGGAGCCCCGGCCGCCGAACAACAGTGGACAGAAGGGTTTTCCCCCACAAGTGCGGACGGTGAACATGATATACGCAACCCACGTCCCCAAAAGGGAGCGGAAGCGCGCGTTAAGGGGCGTATACGCGGTAGAGCCAGTCGCCCCAAAGTTCAACCCATGGTCCTCCTGCCCGATCACCTTTGATCAAAGGGACCATCCCACTAGCATCCGTCATGGCCGATTCGCCGCATTGGTTCTAGACCCAATTATTGACGGATTTCATCTCACTAGAGTCCTTATGGACGGCGGCAGCAACCTGAACCTGCTTTACCAGGATACAGTGCGGAAAATGGGCATAGATCCCTCGAGGATTAAGCCCACCAAAACGACCTTTAAAGGCGTAATACCAGGTGTAGAGGCCAACTGTACAGGCTCAGTCACACTTGAAGTGGTCTTCGGATCTCCGGATAATTTCTGAAGCGAGGAGTTAATCTTCGACATAGTCCCGTTCCGCAGTGGTTATCACGCACTGCTCGGGCGAACCGCATTCGCCAAGTTCAATGCGGTACCGCACTACGCATACCTTAAGCTCAAGATGCCAAGCCCTTGAGGAGTAATTACGGTCAATGGAAACACCGAACGCTCCCTCCGAACGGAGGAGCACACGGCGGCCCTTGCAGCGGAAGTACAAAGCAGCCTCTCCAGGCAGTTCTCCAGTCCGGCCACTAAACGACCGGACACCGTCAAGCGTGCCCGGAGTAACCTACAACAAGACCGCCTGGCATGATCCGAGCAGGCGTAGCAATGCGGCCCCAACCCCAACCCTCGCAAAAAGGCGACGCCGGTATTTCGCGTACATAACTACGCTCTAGAGATACCATGGGTACAGGGGGAGGGGCACCATCATGGCACGCCCGAAACACGGCTTAAACCGCACCAGGGGCTGCCGATTTTTAATTTTCTCTTAATTTCAGGACTCCACTCTTCGGAAGGCCTGTTCGGCAGTTCAATTGCCGCACAAACGATGCAAGAACCAGGGAAGCAGACAAGCCATGCCGCATTACGGAACTCCCAGGTGGTCTCTATCATGAGCAGTATACCTGTTTCGCATACCATTCTGCAGCCTGCCCCTGGAACGGACATGTTAAAATAGTCCAACCTTTTGCTTATCGCATTATTTGTATCGTTCTGCTTTGATCGCAGCCCTTTTTTTAATAAACAATGCATATCTTTTGTCTATTTTTGCATTACTTTTTTTACAAATATATGTTCCTTAACGACATGTTGCACCCATACACTTTGGTATGGCCAAAATACGCCAGGGGCTTTAGTACCCCTCAATATGGTGTGAGAAGTCCGAACACTTTAACAAGTGCGGCACCCCGAACTTATAGCATTATATGCATCGGCTCCGAATCATGTCTTGGGTCAATAGTTGGGTTTACCCGGGTCCTATGTTTTGGTGCCTTACGTTCCGCTATATCGGCTAAGGTAGCACTAGGAGAACCACTGCGATTGTGCCCCAGTTGAGCTGGGCCGAGCACCTCAGTGGAGAAAGCTAAAACTGACTGTCATGATGAAGCGAGAGCTGGTCGCTGTTCGAGAGGTTTTTCGAGTCCCTAAAGACTTATGCCGCTTAGCGCGAGGAGTCCGCTCTGTCCGGCCAAGGCGTGGATAGCGCCCCGAACTCGGTCTTCTGAATACCAGGGGCTTCGCCAAAATTTAAAATTATAGAATTCTATGGCTAAGTGAGAGTGTTCACGCATTATAGTCCGATTGCCTTGTTCGTTGGGCTGAGCGCCTCCCTCGAAGGACCCAAACATGGGAAAAAGAGCGCTCGGGTTTATCCCCGAACACCCCAGCACTAGCGGCACGAGGGCAGAAGCCGACGACTCGCCATCTCTCAGAATTGATAAACAGCCGCACAAAAGGTAATATTTTAAATTCCAACAGCATTGCTTAGCGCATATGAACAAGTTTTCAGCGCACAGGACAAAACGAGCAAGCTTCACTCAAAAATTACATCCCTAGAACATTCATCTGCCACAAGGCAGGCACCCTTCAGAACATCCTTATAATAATTCTCGGGCTTGCGATGCTCTTTCCCCGGCGGTGGCCCGTCCTTCACAAGCTTCTCAGCATCCAGCTTGCCCCAGTGCACTTTAGCACGGGCAAGGGCCCTACGGGCACCTTCAATGCAGACGGAGCGCTTGATGACTTTGAGCCTTGGACAGGCCTCCACCAGCCGCCGCACCAGCCCGAAATAGCTCCCAGGCAGAGCCTCTCCAGGCCACAGCCAAACTATGAGGCCCTTCATGGCCTGTTCGGCCGCCTTGTGGAGCTCGACCAGTTGCTTCAGCTGGTCGCTCAGGGGCACGGGGTGTCTGGCCTCAGCATACTGAGACCAGAACACCTTCTCTGTCGAGCTGCCCTCCTCGGCTCGATAGATTGTGGCGGCATCGGACACACTCCGGGGAAGATCTGCGAACGCTCCTGGAGAGCTCTGGATTCGGGTAAGTAACAAGTAACTCATGTTTATGTGTTTGCTTTGCATAAAGAATGCCTTACCCGCTGCTATCTTCTTCACCTCATCCAACTCCTGGAGGGTCTTCTGGGATTCGGCCTTGGCAGACTTGGCATTTTCAATAGCCGCCGCGAGCTCGGACGCTCGCGTCTTTGAGTCAAGCTCCAAACTCTCATGTTTTTTCATGAGAACCCGGAGCTCTTGCTGCACCTTGCCAACCTGGGCCTCGTACCTCTCCCGCTCGGTGCGCTCCGTGGCCGCCCTCTTCTCGGCCTCGACCATCGCTTGCTTAAGGGACGCCACCTCAGACGTGGCCCCTACAATAGCCACGATAATCCTGTCATTTTTTGCAATTGCACCTTTTTATATATGTTTAAACAAGGTATTTCTTACCTTCATTGTCCTCGAGCTGCTTCTTGGCACGCCCGAGCTCTTGCTCGGACCGCTCGAGGTTCTGCTTTAGCGTGTCCACTTCCGCAGTCAGTGCGGCGGACGCAAGCAGAGAAGCCTGCATACGCATATTGACTCCTTTTTGTTAGACTCCTACGAATTTTATTTGATCCTCTATTCGTCTTTTCTTCCCGAACGCCAAACAGAGCATCAGGGGCTACTGTCTATGCGGTAATATTATTTACACATTCTTTACTTACCTCAAAGCCTGTTAAAAGGCTAGTACAAGCTTTAGTCAGTCCGCTTTTGGCGGACTGAACCTTCTGGACCACCGCACTCATAATGGTACGGTGCTCCTCGTCGATGGAGGCGCCTTGGGGCACCTCCAACATATTGTCCGGCGCCTCCGGTTGGACGTGGGTCACCGGCACGGTGGGCTTGCTCCTCTTGGAAGGAGGTCCCCCGCCGGACTCTGGAACCTTTGAAGGTTCCGGAGCAGTGTCCGGCCTAGAGCCGGACTTGGAGCCCTGGGGGTTTCATCCCCTTTACTCCTGGAGTCCGGGAGGTCGCCTTGCGGCGCCTCCAGGACTACCTCCTCCCGGCTTGGAACCTGTTGGGACAACACTTCGGTGTCGTCCGTAGGGCGGGGGGAGGAAGCCGTCGGAAGCGAGTTCACATCCGACGAGTCCAGTGAGCCGCTCGACGACGCGTTGAGCCGGTCTTTGGGTGGGCTGCATAAACATATTCGACATAAGGGAAAGCTGTGCAATAAACGAATACTATGAATTACTCTGGTATCCGGATACTTACGATTTTCCCAGGGGCTTGGCCCTGGGCGGCCACTCCTCTCCGCCGTCGTTGGCGTCGGTGGAATAGTCCGGAGGAAGGGTTTTCCCCTTCTTGGACCCTTTGACCTCCCCAGTTGGGGCGGCCTTCCTTTTCTTCTCTCCTCCCGCTAGAGGGGGAGAGGTCTCTTCTTCTTCCTCCTCGTCTTCACGGGAGGAATGCGCCTCGGAACCGTCGGATGATGATGATGGATCCGACACCTCCTGGCGCTGAGCACTCTTTCGAGTCCCCGTGGCCTTCTTCGTGGCCTTCTTCTCCGGCACCACATAGGGTGCCGAAACCAGCAGCTTCGCCTAACGAGCGTCCGCTGGGCCTTCGGGCAAAGGAGCCGGACAGTTGATCTGTCCGGACGTCTCCTGCCAGTCCTGTTAAAGGTAAGGGGGCTTAGATCCCGCATGGAGTCAAACTATGAAAAACTAATACCCTGTAAAAGGAAAAAAACAGCTTACCGCATGAGCGTGACGCTGCGTACTGAATCCGCGATCCTCGATAGCGGATGCGGGGGCCTCGGCGCCCTTGAAAAGCACCTTCTAGGCATCTTCGTACGTCGTGTCGAAGAGCCTGCTCAGAGTTCGGTGCCGCGCCGGTTCGAACTCCCACAGGTTGAAAGCCCGTTGTTGACATGGGAGGATCAGGCGGATGAGCATAACCTGGACTACGTTGACAAGTTTGAGCTTCTTGTCCACCAGGGTTTGGACGCATGTTTGGAGTCCGGTCAGCTCTCCTTTTTTACCCCACGACAGGCCCGTCTCCTTCCAGGAGGTGAGCCGCGTAGGGGGTCCGGATCGAAACTCGGGGGATGCGACCCAGTCGGGATCGCGCGGCTCGGTGATGTAAAACCACCCCGATTGCCACCCCTTCAGGGTCTCCACAAAGGGGCCCTCGAGCCATAAGACGTTGGGCATCTTGCCCACCATGGTGCCTCCGCACTCCGCCTGGTTGCCGCGCACCACCTTCGGCTTGACATTGAAAGTCTTGAGCCATAGGCCGAAATGGGGGCGGATGCGGAGGAAAGCCTCGCACACGACGATAAACGCCGAGATGTTGAGGACAAAGTTCGGGGCCAGATCGTGGAAATCCAGGGCATAGTAGAGCATGAGCCCCGGACAAATGGGTGGAGAGGGAAGCCCAGTCCGCGGAGGAAATGGGGGAGGAACACCACCCTCTCATGGGGCCTAGGGGTGGGGATGAGCTGCCCCTTTTCGGGAAGCCGGTACGCGATGTCGTTAGACAAGTATCCGGCCTTCCTCAGTTTTTTGATGTGTCCCTCCGTGACGGAGGAGACCATCCACTTGCCTCCCGCTCCGGACATGGCTGGAGAAGGTTGAGGTGGGGAGTGCGGACTTGGGCGCTGGAGCTCGAGTGTGCGAGAATGGATAAGCAAGGGAGGAAGAAGGCGTAGGTGAAAAGGTGGATCCTTATACCCTTATATGGGTGGACGCAACTATGTGTCCCCACCAGCCTGGTAAAACTCGCTTATCTCCAAGCGCCGTAATCAATGGCGCGGTTGGGTTACCCACGCCCGTATTGATGAGAATCCCAGAATAAGGGGACACGATCTCTGCTTTAACAAGACGTGCCAAGGAAACTGCCTCGCATTACGCGCTGAGGTGGGATAATAAAACGACTCGGATAAAGGCATGGCCGTGGTGTGTCACACTACAGAATACGTCAGCAGATTAGATTTGTGTAAATGGTATTCTCTCTATGGCAATATGTTGAAACTTATTTTGCAGAGCCGGACACTATCTTTGTGTTCAAAATCTTCTATGAAGTACTTGGAGGAGGAACCCGCCTTGCAATGCCGAAGACAATCTGCGCGCCGGACTCGTCATCATTGAAGCCTGGTTCAGGGGCTACTGAGGGAGTCCTGGATTAGGGGGTGTTCGGATAGCCGGACTATACCTTCAGTCGGACTCCTGGACTATGAAGATACGAGATTGAAGACTTCGTCCCGTGTCCGGAAGGGACTTTCCTTGGCGTGGAAGGCAAGCTTGGCGATACGGATATGTAGATCTCCTACCATTATAATCGACTTTGTGTAACCCTAACCCTCTCTGGTGTCTATATAAACCGGAGGGTTTTAGTCCGTAGATCTACTCTTGTACTACCCATATCATCAATATTAATCAAGCAGGACATAGGGTTTTACCTCCATCGAGAGGGCCCGAACCTGGGTAAAACTTCGTGTTCCTTGCCTCCTGTTACCATCCGGCCTAGACGCACAGTTCGGGACCACCTACCCGAGATCCGCCGGTTTTGACACCGACAATGCTCTTTCTTGATTTCTACCTCCGTCGATTTCAGCATCACAAAGAGCTTGGGAATCGTTTCCATTATCCCTTGCATATTATAGTTCGTCACAAAGTTCTACTAACTTGGTGATGGTGACGAGAGAATTCTGTCAATCACTATTTTATCTCGAAGATTAACTCCCACTTGATTCAAGCGATTGTAGTACCCAAACAATCTGAGTACATGCTCACTGCTTGAGCTATTTTCCTCCATCTTTTAGCTATAGAACTTGTTGGAGATTTCATATCTCTCAACTCGGGTATTTGCTTGAAATATTAACTTCAACTCCTGGAACATCTCATATGGTCCATGGTGTTCAAAACGTCTTTGAAGTCCCGATTCTAAGCCGTTAAGCATGGTGCACTAAACTATCAAGTAGTAATCATATTGAGCTAGCCAAACGTTCATAACGTCTGCATCTGCTCCTGCAATAGGTCTGTCACCTAGCGGTACATCAAGGACATAATTCTTCTGTGCAACAATGAGGATAATCCTCAGATCACGGATCCAATCCGCATCATTGCTACTAACATTTTTCAACATAGTTTTCTCTAGAAATATATAAAAAATTAAATGGGGAGCAATATCGCGAGCAATTGATCTACAACATAGATATGCTAATACTACCAGGACTAAGTTCATGATAAATTAAAGTTCAATTAATCATATTACTTAAGAACTCCCACTTAGAAAGACATCCCTCTAATCTTCTAAGTGATCACGTGATCCAAATCAACTAAACCATAACTGATCATCACGTGAAATGGAGTAGCTTTCAATGGTGAACATCAATATGTTGATCATATCTACTATATGATTCACGCTCGACCTTTCGGTCTCAGTGTTCCGAGGCCATATCTGCATATGCTAGGCCCGTCAAGTTTAACCTGAGTATTCTCCGTGTGCAAAACTGGCTTGCACCCATTGTAGATGGATGTAGAGCTTATCACACCCGATCATCACGTGGTGTCTGGGCACGACAAACTTTGGCAACGGTGCATACTCAGGGAGAACACTTTTATCTTGAATTTTAGTGAGAGATCATCTTATAATGCTACCATCAATCAAAGCAAGATAAGATGCATAAAAGATAAACATCACATGCAATCAATATAAGTGATATGATATGGCCATCATCATCTTGTGCTTGTGATTTCCATCTCCGAAGCACCGTCATGATCACCATCGTCACCGGCGCGACACCTTGATCACCATCGTAGCATCGTTGTCGTCTCGCCAATCTTATGCTTCCACGACTATCGCTACCGCTTAGTGATAAAGTAAAGCATTACAGCGCAATTGCATTGCATACAATAAAGCAACAACCATATGGCTCCTGCCAGTTGCCGATAACTCGGTTACAAAACATGATCATCTCATACAATAAAATTTAGCATCATTTCTTGACCATATCACATCACAACATGCCCTGCAAAAATAAGTTAGACACCCTCTACTTTGTTGTTGCAAGTTTCACGTGGCTGCTACGGGCTTAAGCAAGAACCGTTCTTACCTACGCATCAAAACCACAACGATGGTTTGTCAAGTTGGTGCTGTTTTAACCTTCGCAAGGACCGGGCGTAGCCACACTCGGTTCAACTAAAGTTGGAGAAACTAACACCCACCAGCCACCTGTGTGCAAAGCACATCGGTAGAACCAGTCTTGTGTAAGCGTACGCGTAATGTCGGTCTGGGCTGCTTCATCCAACAATACCTCCGAACCAAAGTGTGACATGCTGGTAAGCAGTATGACTTATATCGCCTACAAGTCACTTGTGTTCTACTCGTGCATATTACATCAACGCATAAAACCTAGGCTCGGATGCCACTGTTGGGGAACGTAGTAATTTCAAAAAAATTCCTACACACACGCAAGATCATGGTGATGCATAGCAACGAGAGGGGAGAGTGTTGTCCACGTACCCTCGTAGACCGTAAGCGGAAGCATTAGCACAATGCGGTTGATGTAGTCGTACGTCTTCACGATTCGACCGATCAAGTACCGAACGTACGGCACCTCCGAGTTCAGCACACGTTCAGCCCGATGACGTCCCTCGAACCCCGATCCAGCCGAGTGTTGAGGGAGAGTTTCGTCAGCATGATGGCGTGGTGACGATGTTGATGTTCTACCGACGCAGGGCTTCGCCTAAGCACCGCTACAGTATTATTGAGTTGGACTATGGTGGAGGGGGGCATCGCACACGGCTAAGAGACGGTCAACTTGATCAACTTGTGTATCTAGAGGTGCCCCCCTGCCCCTATATATAAAGGAGCAAGGGGAGAGGTGGCCGGCCTAGGAGGAGGGCGCGCCAAGGGGGGGGGGGTCCTACTCCCACCGGGAGTAGGACTCCTCCTTCCCTTGTTGGAGTAGGAGAGAAGGAAAGAGGGGGAGAGGAACAAGGAAAAGTGGGCTGCACCCCTTGTCCAATTCGGACCAGAGGGGGGGGGGGGGCGTGCGCCTCCTTCCGTTTTGCCTGTCTCCTCTATTCCCGTATGGCCCAATAAGGCCCATATACTCCCCGGCAAATTCCCGTAACTCTCCGGTACTCCGAAAAATACCCGAATCACTCGGAGCCTTTCCGAAGTCCGAATATAGTCGTCCAATATATCGTTCTTTATGTCTCGACCATTTCGAGACTCCTCGTCATGTCCCCGATCTCATCCGGGACTCCGAACTCCTTCGGTACATCAAAACATATAAACTCATAATATAACTATCATCATAGCGTTAAGCGTGCGGACCCTACGAGTTCGAGAACTATGTAGACATGACCGAGACACGTCTCCGGTCAATAACCAATAGCGGAACTTGGATGCTCATATTGGCTCCTACATATTCTACGAAGATCTTTATCGGTCAGACCGCATAACAACATATGTTGTTCCCTTTGTCATTGGTATGTTACTTGCCCGAGATTCAATCGCCGGCATCTCAATACCTAGTTCAATCTCGTTACTGGCAAGTCTCTTTACTCGTTTCGTAATACATCATCCCGCAACTAACTCGTTAGTTGCAATGCTTGCAAGGCTTAGGTGATGTGCATTACCGAGAGGGCCCAGAGATACCTCTCCGACAATCGGAGTGACAAATCCTAATCTCGAAATACGCCAACCCAACAAGTACATTCGGAGACACCTGTAGAGCACCTTTATAATCACCCAGTTACGTTGTGACGTTTGGTAGCACACAAAGTGTTCCTCCGGTAAACGGGAGTTGCATAATCTCATAGTCATAGGAACATGTATAAGTCATGAAGAAAGCAATAGCAACAAACTAAACAATCAAGTGCTATGCTAACAGAATGGGTCAAGTCAATCACATCATTCTCCTAATGATGTGATCCCGTTAATCAAATGACAACTCATGTCTATGGTTAGGAAACATAACCATCTTTGATCAACGAGCTAGTCAAGTAGAGGCATACTAGTGACACTCTGTTTGTCTATGTATTCACACATGTATTATGTTTCCGGTTAATACAATTCTAGCATGAATAATAAACATTTATCATGATATAAGGAAATAAATAATAACTTTATCATTGCCTCTAGGGCATATTTCCTTCACCCCACTTCACCCTTACCGTTTTATTCGCCCTCTCTTCCTCTCTCCCTCTCTCTCCGTCCCCCTTCTCTTTTCTATTTGCCTCGTTTGCCCGTTCCTTGTTTTCTTTTGTGTTGGATTGCTTGCCTTGTCACTATGGCTAGTCCTTTATCTACTCCTTTGTCTCCTGAGAATGAAGTTCTTAATTTTAAACAAAGGGAGGGAGAAAATCTAAAAGATGCTTGGTACAGAATTTGCAATGCTCAAAATAAATCTACTAGGAAGCAATCTACTTCCGTTCTTCTTCGCAATTTATATGTAGGCATCACTCCTTGGAATAGATATATTCTTGATACCATTACCAGAGGAAATTTCTTGGGTAGCCATACTTTTGATTCTTATAATGCTATGATAGACTTGTTTGTCCCACCACCTCTTTTGGTTAATGGAACTATGTTAACTTTGGAACATGTGATGCAAAAGCTTGAAATTATTGAGAATGAAGTTGCTACTGTAGAGTTGATTGAGAATTTGGATAAAAAGATCCACAACCAAATTACCCAATATGGATCTAAAGTGGGAGTTACCTTGAAATTTTTTAAGGAAAAGGAACCCATAGTTAAACAAAGAATAGATCAAGATTCTACTAGAATCGATAAACTTGAGGGAATTATAACCAACTTGGGATCCTCTTTTTCTTCCGTTAGAAATACTCCAAATCCTCCTACTAAAATTGCCAAGCTTTTTTATGTTCCTAAAAATAAGGGTGAATCCTCTAGTAAGGAAACTACAGATTTAAAATCAATAAGTGTTCATCCTAATCTTTTTGCTATCATTAAGGAACCGTTTGCTACAAATGATTTTCTTGAGTTTGTGCCTAGGAGTTTGATAATTAATAATAAGGAAGAAACGCCTAAGAATTATAGGTGTCTCATTGAAGAATTGCCTACCAAAGATGGCAATACCTAGATCTATCTTCGCTTTTATGCCTAGCTAGGGGCGTTAAACGATAGCGCTTGTTGGGAGGCAACCCAATTTTATTTTTATTCCTTGCTTTTTGCTCCTATTTAGTAATAAATAATTTATCTAGCCTATGTTTTGGTTGTGTTTTTTGTGTTTAATTAGTGTTTGTGCCAAGTAGAACCATTGGGAAGACTTGAGGAAAGTCTTTTTGATCTTGCTGTAGAAAACAGAAACTTTAGCGCTCGTGAGAATAGCTACCTATTTTATTTGGAAAGTGCCATTTAGGTAATTCTTTTTGAAGATCATTAATAGATAAATTACTCACGTCCAGAAATTTATTTTAGAATTTTTGGGGTTCCAGAACTTGCGTTAGCTACAGATTACTACAGACTGTTCTGTTTTTGACAGATTATGTTTTCCTTGTGTTGTTTGCTTATTTTGATGAATCTATGGCTAGTAAAAGAGTTTATAAACCATAGAGAAGTTGGAATACAGAAGTTTTGACACCAACATAAATAAAGAATGAGTTCATTACAGTACCTTGAAGTGGTGTTTTGTTTTCTTTCGCTAACGGAGCTCACGAGATTTTCTATTTTGAGTTTTGTGTTGTGAAGTTTTCAAGTTTTGGGTAAAGATTTGATGGATTATGGAACAAAGAGTGGCAAGAGCCTAAGATTGGGGATGCCCATGGCACCCCAAGGTAAAATTCAAGGACACCAAAAAGCCTAATCTTGGGGATGCCCCGGAAGGTATCCCCTCTTTCGTCTTCGTCTATCGGTAACTTTACTTGGAGCTATATTTTTATTCACCACATGATATGTGTTTTGCTTGGAGCGTCTTGTATGATTTGAGTCTTTGATTTTTAGTTTACCACAATGATCCTTGTTGTACACACCTTTTGAGAGAGACTCACTTGAATTGAAATTTATTAGAATACTCTATGTGCTTCACTTATATCTTTTGAGCTATATAGTTTTTGCTCTAGTGCTTCACTTATATCTTTTAGAGCACGGTGGTGGATTTGTTTTATAGAAACTATTATTCTCTCATGCTTCACTTATATTATTTTGAGAGTCCTTTAGAACAACATGGAAATAATAAAAACTTTCACATAAGTGCATTGAATACTATGAGAAGTTTGATACTTGATAACTACTTTGAGATATGGAGATGGTGATATTAGAGTCATGCTAGTTGAGTAGTTGTGAATTTGAGAAATACTTGTGTTGAAGCTTGTGATTTCCGTAGCATGCACGTATGGTGAAACGTTATGTGATGAAGTCGGAGCATGATTTATTTATTGACTGTCTTCATTATGAGTGGCGGCCGGGGACGAGCGATGGTCTTTTCCTACCAATCTATCCCCCAGGAGCATGCGCGTAATACTTTGCTTTGATAACTTGTAGATTTTTGCAATAAGTATTTGAGTTCATTATGACTAATATTGAGTCCATGGATTATACGCACTCTCACCCATCCACCATTTGTAGCCTCTCTAGTATCGCGCAACTTTCGCCGGTACCATAAACCCACCATATACCTTCCTCAAAACAGCCACCATACCTACCTATTATGGCATTTCCATAGCCATTCCGAGATATATTGCCATGCAACATTCCACCTTTCCGTTATTATGACACGCTTCATCATTGTTATATTGCTTGCATGATCATGTAGTTGACATCGTATTTGTGGCAAAGCCACCATTCATAATTCTTTCATACATGTCACTCATGCATCATTGCACATCCCGGTACACCGCCGGAGGCATTCAGATAGAGTCATATTTTGTTCTAAGTATTGACTTGTAATTCTTGAGTTGTAAGTAAATAAAGCGTGATGATCATCATTATTAGAGCATTGTCCCAAGTGAGGAAAGGATGATGGAGACTATGATTCCCCCACAAGTCGGGATGAGACTCCGGACGAAAAATAAAAAGAATAATAAAAAAAGAGGCCAAAGAAAAAAGAGAGAAAGAAGGCCCAAATAAAAAAATGAGAGAAAAAGAGAGAAAGAAAAGAGGCCATAAAAGAAGAAGAAGGCCCAAATAAAAAAAATACGAGAGAAAAGAGAGAAGGGACAATGTTACTATCCTTTTTCCACACTTGTGCTTCAAAGTAGCACCATATTCTTCATATAGAGAGTCTCCTATGATATCACTTCCATATACTAGTGGGAATTTTTCATTATAGAACTTGGCTTGTATATTCCAATGATGGGCTTCCTTAAAATTGCCCTAGGTCTTCGTGAGCAAGCAAGTTGGATGCACACCCACTTAGTTTCCTTTGTTGAGCTTTCATACACTTATAGCTCTAGTGCATTCGTTGCATGGCAATCCCTACTCACTCACATTGATATCTATTGATGGGCATCTCCATAGCCCGTTGATACGCCTAGTTGATGTGAGACTATCTTCTCCTTTTTGTCTTCTCCACAACCACCATTCTATTCCACCATAGTGCTATATCCATGGCTCACGCTCATATATTGCGTGAAGATTGAAAAAGTTTGAGAACATCAAAAGTATGAAACAATTGCTTGGCTTGTCATCGGGGTTGTGCATGATTTAAATATTTTGTGTGGTGAAGATAGAGCATAGCCAGACTATATGATTTTGTAGGGATAACTTTCTTTGGCCATGTTATTTTGAGAAGACATGATTGCTTAGTTAGTATGCTTGAAGTATTATTATTTTTATGTCAATATTAAACTTTTATCTTGAATCTTATGTATTTGAACATTCATGCCACAATAAAGAAAAATTACATTGAGAAATATGTTAGAAAGCATTCCACATCAAAAATTCTTCTTTTATCATTTACCTAATCGAGGACGAGCAGGAATTAAGCTTGGGGATGCTTGATACATCTCCAACGTATCTATAATTTTTTATTGCTCCATGCTATTATATTATCTGTTTTGGATGTTAATGGGCTTTATTTTACACTTTTATATCATTTTTGGGACTAACCTACTAATCGGAGGCCCAACCCAAATTGATGTTTTTTTGCCTATTTTAGGGTTTCGAAGAAAAGGAATATAAAACAGAGTCCAAACGGAATGAAACCTTCGGGAACGTGATTTTCTCAACAAACGTGATCCAAGAGACTTGGAGTGGCCGTCAAGAAACAAGGGATGAAGGCATGAGGCAGGGGGCGCGCCTACCCCCCCCGGCGCGCCCTCCACCCTCGTGGGCCCTCCGTTGCTCCACCGACGTACTTCTTCCTCCTATATATATCCATGTACCCCCAAACATCCAGGAGCACCACGAAAACCTAATTCCACTGCCGCAACCTTCTGTACTCGAGAGATCCCATCTCGGGGCCTTTTCCGGAGCTCCACCGGATGGGGCATTGATCACGGAGGGCCTCTACATCAACTCCATGGCCTCTCCGGTGATGTGTGAGTAGTTTAGTTCAGACCTACGGGTCCATAGTTATTAGCTAGATGGCTTCTTCTCTCTCTTTGGATCTCAATACAAAGTTCTCCTCGATTTTCTTGGAGATCTATTCGATGTAATCTTCTTTTGCGGTGTGTTTGTCGAGATCTGATGAATTGTGGGTTTATGATCCATATTATCTATGAACAATATTTGATTCTCCTCTGAATTCTTTTATGTATCATTGGTTTATCTTTGCAAGTCTCTTCGAATTATCAGTTTGGTTTGGCCTACTAGATTGATCTTTCTTGCAATGGGAGAAATGCTTAGCTTTGGGTTCAATCTTGCGGTGTTCGATCCCATGACAGAAAGGGAACCGATACGTATTGTATTGTCGCCATCGAGGATAAAAAGATGGGGTTTATATCATATTGCATGAGTTTATCCCTCTACATCATGTCATCTTCCCTAAAGCATTACTCTGTTCTCTTGAACTTAATACTCTAGATGCATTCTGGATAGCGGTCGATGTGTGGAGTAATAGTAGTAGATGCAGGCAGGAGTCGGTCTACTTGTCTCGGACGTGATGCCTATATACATGATCATACCTAGATATTCTCATAACTATGATCAATTCTATCAATTACTCAACAGTAATTCGTTTACCCACCGTAATACTTATGCTCTTGAGAGAATCCACTAGTGAAACCTATGGCCCCCAGGTCTATCTTCCATCATATTAATCTTCCAATACTTAGTTATTTCCTTTGCCGTTTATTTTACTTTGCATCTTTATTTCTCTTTATCATAAAAATACCAAAAATATTATCTTATCATATCTCACTCTCGTAAGTGACCGAGAAGGGCTTGACAACCCCTTTATCATGTTGGTCGCGAGATTCTTATTTGTTTGTGTAGGTGCGTGGGACTTGAGCGTGATCTCCTACTGGATTGATACCTTGGTTCTCAAAAACTGAGGGGAAATACGTATGCTACTTTACTGCATCACCCTTTCCTCTTCAAGGGAAAACCAACGCAGTGCTCAAGAGGTAGCACTTATCACCAGCGAAACAGCGTTTCTGAGGGGTTTTGTGACATCAAGCTTGATCCTAACGCGAAAAAAATTTCCTTCAAAATCCTGGGACTTTGGTTCATCATAGATAAAATCTCCTACCGTCGCCTATAACGCCTTGACTTTGTGGAAGAAGCCATCTGGTAGGTCATGGATCTGAAGCCAGATATCAATCTTATTGAGCTCTATCAATGAGGGCTTTGTGAAGCCATCATAAGGTGCCAAGATCACAACTTTCCCTTTATACTTCCATGGTCCTTCCTCCATCACACGTTCCCAGTCCCCAAGACACGAGAACTGCAGTGTGTAGAGATTGTCCTCCAGCGGCCTGATTTTCACCTCCCGGGCCAAGTCCCACGCCACCCTCATATTCCTGTAAAACCAGTACTGACTATAGGGTTTATCTGTGTGAACCCTCGCGAGTGACATCTAATGGGTTGCCTCCCGCGGTAGTTCCTTGATAACTCTCCAACGTATCTATAATTTTGAATGTATCTATAATTTTTGATTATTCCATGCTATTATATTTCCCGTTTTGGATGTTTATGGGCTTTATTATACACTTTTATATTATTTTTGGGACTAAGCTATTAACCCGAGGCCCAGCCCAAAATTGTTGTTTTCTTGCCTATTTTAGTGTTTCAAAGAAAAGGAATATCAAACGGAGTCCAAACGGTATGAAACCTTCGGGAGAGTTATTTTTGGAACAGAAGCAATCCAGGAGACTTGGAGTAGACGTCAGGGAAGCTTCGAGGTAGCCACGAGGCAGGGAGGCATGCCCTACCACCCTGGGCGCGCCCCCACCCTTGTGGGCCCCTCGTGGCTCCCCTGACCGACTTCTTTCGCCTATATATGTCCATATACCCTAAAAACATCGAGGATCATAATAGATCGGGAGTTCCGCCGCCAGAAGCCTCTGTAGCCACCGAAAACCAATCTAGACCCGTTCTGGCACCTTGCCAGAGGGGGGAATCCCTCTCTGGCGGCCATCTTCATCATCCTGGCGCTCTCCATGACGAGGGGGAGTAGTTCTCCCTCGGGGCTGAGGGTATGTACCAGCAGCTATGTGTTTGATATCTCTCTATCTCGTGTTCTTGAGTTGGCACGATCTTGATGTATCGCGAGCTTTGCTACTATAGTTGGATCTTATGATGTTTCTCCCCCTCTACTCTCTTGTGATGGATTGAGTTTTCCCTTTGAAGTTATCTTATCGGATTGAGTCTTTAAGGATTTCAGAACACTTGATGTATGTCTTGCACGTGCTTATCTGTGGTGACAATGGGATATCATGTGATCCGCTTGATGTTTGTTTTGGTGATCAACTTGCGAGTTCCATGACCTCGTGAACTTATGCATAGGGGTTGGCACACATTTTCGTCTTGACTCTCAGGTAGAAACTTTGGGGCACTCTTTGAAGTTCTTTGTGTTGGTTGAATAGATGAATCTGAGATTGTGTGATGCATATCGTATAATCATACCCACGGATACTTGACGTGACATTGGAGTATCTAGGTGACATTAGGGTTTTGGTTGATTTGTGTCTTAAGGTGTTATTCTAGTACGAACTCTATGATAGATCGAATGGAAAGAATAGCTTCATGTTATTTTACTACGGACTCTTGAATAGATCGATCAGAAAGGATAACTTTGAGGTGGTTTCGTACCCTACAATAATCTCTTCATTTGTTCTCCGCTATTAGTGACTTTGGAGTGACTCTTTGTTGCATGTTGAGGGATAGTTATATGATCCAGTTATGTTATTATTGTTGAGAGAACTTGCACTAGTGAAAGTATGAACCCTAGGCCTTGTTTCAACGCATTGCAATACCGTTTACGCTCACTTTTACCGTTAGTTACCTTGCTGTTTTTATATTTTCAGATTACCAAAACCTTTATCTATCATCCACATTGCACTTGTATCACCATCTCTTCGCCGAACTAGTGCACCTATACAATTTACCATTGTATTGGGTGTGTTGGGGACACAAGAGACTCTTTGTTATTTGGTTGCAGGGTTTCTTGAGAGAGACCATCTTCATCCTACGCCTCCCACGGATTGATAAACCTTAGGTCATCCACTTGAGGGAAATTTGCTACTGTCCTACAAACCTCTGCACTTGGAGGCCCAACAACGTCTACAAGAAGAAGGTTGTGTAGTAGACATCAAGCTCTTTTCTGGCGCCGTTGCCGAGGAGGTTAGCACTTGAAGGTATATCTTTAGATCTTGCAATCAAATATTTTTGTTTCTTGTTTTATCACTAGTTTATTTTATAAAAGAAAATTATAAAAAATGGAATTGAGGATACCTCATATGCTTCATCTTTTTAATGTCTTTCATGAAAATAAGGATTCCGATAATTGTGCCAAAGTGTTAGAAGAAGAATGCATTAGAATGTTTGGCACTAAATATTTGAGTGATGAGCATGATTGCAATGTTGTTAGTATGAACTCCTTGAATATCCATAGTACTAATGATGATTGCACTAGTCATGATGAAAATGTCTCTTATAAGCATGTCAACTTTTGTGGAGTGCATAGAGTTTGCAAGTACACACCAATTAGGGAAAATATATTTTGCAAGAGGCATAAGTATTTGGAAACTAAACGGTTGCAAGAGAGGCTAGATGTTTGTGCTGAAAAGTTAAAATTTCTTTGCCATACTTGTGAACTTTGCAATGAACATGGTCATTTAAATCTCCAATGCAAATTGTTCCATGATCGTATCGTGTCCAAAAATTGTGATGATTTGATTTCCCTTGCACACCATAATGAACTTAGTTTGCGTTTGGGTTATGAAGAAATGAAACGTATAACTAAGCATATTCCAGAATATAACCTTGACAAATTCCTCGATATTGATCTAGAAGAAATTTTTATGTATTGTGCGGTGAATTGCATTGAAAATCCTTATATTGCCAATTACATAAAGAAAATAAAACAAATAGAGGATGAAGAGAATACTAATGAAAGGGAAGAGGCTTCCCAATATCCTCCTATTATTTCTTATGATGAATCAGTTAACGAGGAGGAGCCTTCTATTCAACCAATCTCATCAATAAGGAGCTCCAAAAAGAGGATTGAACCCGTACATAATGTGAAGAAGAAAAAGAAAATACGGAGAAGTAAAGGTGAAAAGGTATCCCTCCCAAATGATGTTGCCCCTATTACTCATTGTGATGATGATAATTGCTATACTATTGGTGCTATCCAACTATTAATGATGAGAGTGATTATGCTTATGATATGAAAAGGCCCAAGCTTGGGGATGCTATGTTTGATGAGAATGACATGTTTGAGAATATATTTGCTGCAATTAATGTTTTCCCCAAGCTTGGGGATGCTATGTTTAATGAAGATGATATTTCTAGCCTCTCAAGTTTTGATATGCAAATTTGTTATGATGATAGCATGCCTCCTACTTATGATGATTATATTGATGAAAGTGGGTTTGGAAGAGTGTTAACTTTAGGAAGTAATGATCCCACTATTTTGGAGGATGTTGAATCTTATTGTGATAATTATGAAAGTGGGTTTGGATAGGTCATGACTTTATTTAGTAATGATTCCACTATCTTGGAAGAGGTTTCGATTGATTATGATGAGAACAAAGTTGCTACTTATGATGATTATTGTGATGATACTTATGCTATAAAAAGTAATGATGATTATATTTATAAAACTTGTCATGATTATGATTACCCCTTTTCTGAACATCACCCTTTTAATATGGAAACGATTTATAGTATTTGAGTTTCTTATGATACTCCCACTATTCCGAATGAGAAGAGTTTTCCTTATGTGGAGAGTAATAAAATTTCTATGTTTTTAGATCATGAAAAGAATGTTTTATGTGATAGTTATATTGTTGAATTCATTCATGAAGCTACTGAAAATTATTATGAGGTAGGAATATATGCTTCTAGAAATTGCAATAATATCAAGTTTCCTCTCTATGTGCTTAAAGTTTTAAAGTTATGCTTGTTTTACCTTCCTATGCAAGTTGATTCTTGTTCCCACAAGATGTTTTATCACAAAATCCCTATGCATAGGAAGTGGGTTAGACTTAAATGTGCTAGTCATATTCTTCATCATGCTCTCTTTATATTTCAATTCTTATCCTTTTTGTGAGCATCATTAAAATCATCATGCCTAGCTAGGGGCGTTAAACGATAGCGCTTGTTGGGAGGCAACCCAATTTTAATTTTGTTCCTTGCTTTTTGTTCCTGTTTAGTAATAAATAATTCATCTATCCTATGGTTAGATGTGGTTTTATGTTTTTAATTAGTGTTTGTGCCAAGTAGAACCTTTGGGAAGACTTGGGGAAAGTCTTTGCGATCTTGCAGTAAAAAAACAGAAACTTTAGCGCTCACGAGATTAGCTGACATGTTTTACTGGAGAGTGCTATTTGGTTAATTCTTTTTGAAGAGGATTAACATACAAATTCCTCAGGTCCACCAATTTATTTCAGAATTTTAGGAGTTACAGAAGTATACATTTGATACAGATTACTACCGACTGTTCTGTTTTTGACAGATTCTGTTTTCATTGTGTTGTTTGGTTATTTTGATGAATCTATGAGTAGTATAGGAGGGTATGAACCATAGAGAAGATGGAATACATTAGATATTACACCAATATAAATAAAGAATGAGTTCACAACAGTACCAAAAGTGGTGATTTTATTTTCTTATACTAATGGAGCTTACGAGTTTTCTGTTAAGTTTTGTGTTGTGAAGTTTTCAAGTTTTGGGTAAAGATTAGATGGACTATGGAATAATGAGTGGCAAGAGCCTAAGCTTGGGCATGCCTTAGAAGGCATCCCCTCTTTCGTCTTCATTCATCGGTAACTTTACTTGGAGCTATATTTTTATTCACCACATGATATGTGTTTTGCTTGGAGCATCATTTTATTTTCTTTTGTTTTGCTTGCTGTTTGAATAAAATACGAAGATCCAAAATTATTAAATGTGAGAGAGTCTTCACATAGTTGCATAATTATTCGACTACTCATTGATCTTCACTTATATCTTTTGGAGTAGTTTGTCATTTGCTCTAGTGCATCACTTATATCTTTTTAGAGCACGGTGGTGGTTTTATTTTGAAGAAATAGATGCACTCTCATGCTTCACTTATATTATTTTGAGAGTCTTTAGAACAGCATGGTAATTTGCTTGGGTTATGAAACTAGTCCTAATATGATGGGCATCCAAGACGGGTATAATAAAAACTTTCATATAAAGTGCATTGAATACTATGAGAAGTTTGATACTTGATGATTGTTTTGAGATATGAAGATGGTGATATTAGAGTCATGCTAGTGAGTAGTTGTGAATTTGAGAGATACTTGTGTTAAATTTTGTGATTCCCGTAGCATGCACGTATGGTGAACCATTATGTGATGAAGTCGGAGCATGATTTATTTATTGATTGTCTTCCTTATGAGTGGTGGTCGGGGACGAGCGATGGTCTTTTCCTACCAATCTATCCCCCTAGGAGCATGCACGTAGTACTTTGTTTCGATAACTAATAAGTTTTTGCAATAAGTATGTGAGTTCTTTATGACTAATGTTGAGTCCATGGATTATACGCACTCTCACCCTTCCACCATTGCTAGCCTCTCTAGTACCAAGCAACTTTCGCCGGTACCATAAACCCAGCATTTACCTTCCTAAAAATAGCCACCATACCTACCTATTAAGGCATTTCCATAGCCATTCTGAGATATATTGCCATGCAACTTTCCACCATTCCGTTTGTTATGACACGCTTCATCATTGTCATATTGCCATGCATGATCATGTAGTTGACATCGTATTTGTGGCAAAGCCACCGTTCATAATTTTTTCATACATGTCACTCTTGATTCATTGCATATCCCGGTACACCGCCGGAGGCATTCACATAGAGTCATATTTTGTTCTAAGTATTGAGTTGTAATTCTTGAGTTGTAAGTAAAAAGAAGTGTGATGATCATCATTATTAGAGCATTGTCCCGGTGAGGAAAGGATGATGGAGACTATGATTCCCCCACAAGTCGGGATGAGACTCCGAACGAAAAAAGGGAGAAAAAAGAGGCCATAAAAAAGAGAAGGCCCCCCAAAAAACAAAAAACACAAAAAATGAGAGAAAAATAGAGAAGGGGCAATGCTACTATCCTTTTACCACACTTGTGCTTCAAAGTAGCACCATGATCTTCATGATAGAGAGTCTCCTATGTTGTCACTTTCATATACTAGTTGGAATCCTTCATTATAAAACTTGGCTTGTATATTCCAATGATGGGCTTCCTCAAAATGCCCTAGGTCTTCGTGAGCAAGCGGGTTGGATGCACACCCACTTAGTTTCTTTTTGAGCTTTCATACACTTATAGCTCTAGTGCATCCATTGCATGGCAATCCCTACTCACTCACATTGATATCTATTGATGGGCATCTCCATAGCCCGTTGATACGCCTAGTTGATGTGAGACTATCTTCTACTTTTTGTCTTCTCCACAACAACCATTCCATTCCACCTATAGTGCTATGTCCATGGCTCACGCTCATGTATTGCGTGAAGATTGAAAAAGTTTGAGAACATCAAAAGTATGAAACAATTGCTTGGCTTGTCATCAGGGTTGTGCATGATTTAATATTTTGTGTGATGAAGATAGAGCATAGCCAGACTATATGATTTTGTAGGGATAACTTTCTTTGGCCATGTTATTTTGAGAAGACATGATTGCTTAGTTAGTATGCTTGAAGTATTATTATTATTTCTATGTCAATATTAAACTTTTATCTTGAATCTTTCGGATCTGAACATTCATGCCACAATAAAGAAAAATTACATTGATATGTTAGGAAGCATTCCACATCAAAAATTCTGTTTTTATCATTTACCTACTCGAGGACGAGCAGGAATTAAGCTTGGGGATGCTTGATACGTCTCGAACGTATCTATAATTTTTGATTGTTCCATGCTATTATATTGCCCGTTTTGGATGTTTATGGGCTTTATTATACACGTCTATATTATTTTTGGGACTAACCTATTAACCCGAAGCCCAGCCCAAATTGTTGTTTTCTTGCCTATTTTAGTGTTTCGAAGAAAAGGAATATCAAACGGAGTCCAAACGGAATGAAACCTTTGGGAGAGTTATTTTTGGAACGGAAGCAATCTAGGAGACTTGGAGTAGACGCCAGGGAAGCTTCAAGGAAGCCACGAGGCAGGGAGGCGTGCCCTACCCCCTAGGCGCGCCTCCCACCCTCGTGGGCCCCTCGTGGCTCCCCTGACCGACTTCTTTGCCTATATGTCCATATACCCTAAAAAAATCGAGGAGCAGAATAGATCAGGAGTTCCACCGCTAAAAGCCTCCGTAGCCATCAAAAAACCAACCTAGACCCGTTCCGGCACCTTGCCGGAGGGGGGAATCCCTCTCCGGTGGCCATCTTCATCATCTCGGCGCTCTCCATGACGAGGAGGGAGTAGTTCTCCCTCGGGGCTGAGGGTATGTACCAATAGCTATGTGTTTGATCTCTCTCTCTCTCTCTCGTGTTCTTGAGTTGGAACGATCTTGATGTATCCCGAGCTTTGCTATTATAGTTGGATCTTATGATGTTTCTCCCCCTCTACTCTCTTGTAATGGATTGAGTTTTCCCTTTGAAGTTATCTTATCAGATTGAGTCTTTAAGGATTTGAGAACACTTGATGTATGTCTTGCACGTGCTTATCTGTGGTGACAATGGGATATCATGTGATCCACATGATGTATGTTTTGGCGATCAACTTGCGAGTTCCGTGACCTCGTGAACTTATGCATAGGGGTTGGCACACGTTTTCGTCTTGACTCTCCGGTAGAAACTTTGGGGCACTCTTTGAAGTTCTTTGTGTTGGTTGAATAGATGAATCTGAGATTGTGTGATGCATATGATGTAATCATACCCACGGATACTTGACGTGACATTGGAGTATCTAGGAGACATTAGGGTTTTGGTTGATTTGTGTCTTAAGGTGTTATTCTAGTACAAACTCTACGATAGATCGAACGGAAAGAATAGCTTCATGTTATTTTACTACGTACTCTTGAATAGATCCATCAGAAAGGATAACTTTGAGGTGGTTTCGTACCCTACAATAATCTCTTCGTTTGTTCTCCGCTATTAGTGACTTTGGAGTGACTCTTTGTTGCATGTTGAGGGATAGTTATATGATCCAGTTATGTTATTATTGTTGAGAGAACTTGCACTAGTGAAAGTATGAACCCTAGGCCTTGTTTCAACGCATTGCAATACCGTTTACGTTCACTTTTACCATTAGTTACCTTGCTGTTTTTATATTTTCAGATTACAAAAACCTTTATCTGTCATCCATATTGCACTTGTATCAACATCTCTTTGCCGAACTAGTGCACCTATACAATTTACCATTGTATTGGGTGTGTTGGGGACACAGGAGACTCTTTGTTATTTGGTTACAGGGTTGGTTGAGAGAGACCATCTTCATCCTACGCCTCCCATAGATTGATAAACCTTAGGTCATCCACTTGAGGGAAATTTGCTACTGTCCTACAAATCTCTGCACTTGGAGGCCCAACAATGTATACAAGAAGAAGGTTGTGTACTGGACATAATTCCTCCTCTTCAACCACAACATCTTGCAGATCATCTTCTTTTAGACCCAATTGCTCCATTATTGCTTCCAGATCTGCGGTTTCCCCCGATCTCGTCGCAGCCTTCGCCATTGTTTCTCTTGCCCGAGATCTGTTCTCTCCGCGGGCGGTATGGACCCTAGCAAAAAAACCCACCCGCGTCGCCACCGAGGCCCCTGTTAGCCCTAGCAGCCGGCACGGCAAGGAGGAGCAGGGGAGATCAGATCTCTACGAAGGGGCAGTCGCCGCCGTCGAGAGGATAAAAACCCTAGCGAGAGGGGCCAGTAAGAGAAACAGGGAGATGAGACATCCGGTTCGACGCCCGCATTTGTCAAAGAACGGAGACAACCCATTGGGCCGAGCGCATTGGGACGACCCAACAAAGGTTACTGTACTGCACTATAGAACACGGCTACTGCAGTTTTCGTGAGTACTTTCTTCCTGGTTTGGTTTTTCTCCTGCATTTACTTTTCATTTTTTTCTCTTTTATTGTTTCTATATTTCTCTGTACAGTAAACAAATTAACATATACAGTGAACATTATTTCAATATACACGCTGAACATACGATGAACATTTTAATCCACAATGAAAATTTTGTATTGTATGATACAATTTTTTTTTCATATATGATGAACATTTTGAGGAAAAAATAGATATACATGTTCAAAAAATTTCGAACACGCATTGAACATTTTATAATATAGCTTGAACAATTTTCGAATACACACTGAACATTTGTCAAATATATGCAGAAAATCCAGAAAAAACAGTGAACATTTGCATTATTTGTTGAAAAAATACTAATATATGATGACCATTTTTATAACTAGTAATAATGTAAGTACAATGCACATTTATATTAGGTAGGATAGGATATTAGTTGCATGTTATATTAGGTAAGATATATCTGTTGCACGTTGGTATTTGGTAAGATATCAATTACTTTTTTCGCAGGAATGGTAGGATATTAATTACATGACAGATTTTATGGGATAGCGTTGAGTCAAAACATGTTTATAGCCAATGGCAATGGTGGGTAATTAGAGCGTTAAACGTGTTTGATGGTCGACATTGGAGCGATTTGAACCGCTAGATAACATGATTTGATGGTCGAGATGGTTTGGATCTGCCCCTTTGGGTCTTTTTATATTGGTATAGATTATAATTATCTGTACAGTAAACAAATTAATATATACAGTGAACATTATTTCAATATACACACTGAACATACGATGAACATTTTAATCCACAATGAAAATTTTCTATTCTACGATACAACTTTTTTCATATATGATGAACATTTTTGAGGAAAAAATAGATATACATGTTGAAAAAATTTCGAACACGCATTGAACATTTTATAATATCGCTTGAACAAATTTTGAATACACACCGAACATTTGTCAAATATATGCAGAAAATCCAGAAAAATAGTGAACATTTGCATTATTCGTTGAAAAAAATACTAATATACAATGAACATTTTTATAACTAGTAATAATGTAAGTACAATGCACGTTTATATGAGGTAGGATAGGATATTAGTTGCACGTTATATTAGGTAAGATATATATGTTGCACGTTGGTATTTGGTAAGATATCAATTACTTTTTTCGCAGGAATGGTAGGATATTAATTACATGACAGATTTCATGGGATAGTGTTGAGTCAAAACATGTTTATAGCCAATGGCAATGGTGGGTAATTAGAGCATTAAACGTGTTTGATGCTCGACATTGGAGCGATTTGAACCGCTAGATAACATGATTTGACGGTCGAGATGGTTTGGATCTGCCCCTTTGGGTCTTTTTATATTGGTATAGATGCATGATGCACTTTTGAAAATATATCTTTAACACTTGCTTAATATATGATAAACATTTTTTAACACACAATGAACTTTGTATAATAAAAAAATAAAGAAATGTAAAAATGGAAAGGAAATGAAATGAAATAGAAACATAAACATAAACAGAAAAAGAATAAAATGAAATAAAAAATAAACTGGAAAGAGAAGAAACAACGAAACAAACATAGGCCGGCCAAAACAAGGGCATCGGTCGAGCTTAAGCGAAGCCACGAGGTCTTGTTTTGATGCTCACTATATGATACCCTGCGCGTTGCTTTAAGAACTTGTTACAATTTAATTTTAGTGAGGTTTAGTTTTATAAAAACATACATGGTCTGCTTAGTAATATGATAAATGAGGATGAAAATGTGAATGACGTCTTATATTTCATTTGATAGTGCATTTTTTTCGTGCATGGTTGCTTATTTAAGGTGGCAACTTTGCATGGTAAGAAACAGTAGATTGGTGGGGATTTATTACCTAGTTATTTATATAGGATTTGTTGTACTTGAATATTGTACATACAATTGCAAAAAATATATTGAATATAAATAGCGTAATACAATAGAAAGCTTTTCCCCATTTGCATGGTTGCGTGGATCTTTTCTTATGCATGGTGACTAAATTCCATTGTTTATTCATGTATGATTTTTCATAATCTATCATGACCACTATCGGTGAGTCCAAGTACCTAGTCGAAATAGGATACCTTGCGGGTGTGCCCAGTCATCATTCACCTAACAAGACCCCTTCATCTTGTGTCCCACTACGCCAAAGTAGGCACTCCAAGAGAATAAGGACGGGCTCACTATGCTAGAGATCTTATGGTTTCGGAAGATATTTGCCCTCAATCATGAGATCACATGATTCACATCGCACCCGCTAAAGGTATTTGCCGGATTATCGACCCTGGCCTACCTACATAAAGGAAGGACAAGGCCTCGCCAGAGGGACATCTCATTGAGTGAGAAGAGCCTCATAACCTAGCTCAAAATACCAATTCTACACCATTGTAATCCTATCACGAACTAATAAAGTTTGATAAGCAAAATGTATGGTTTATTGCCAACCGGGGTCATGAACATGGGTAAACAATCGTGTCAACTTTGTCACCGACTAAGTTCCCTTCTGCACCACCACTCTCTCTACTTTCATACGCGACTACATATCGATCATAATATTGGTAGTGCATTAATCATCAACAAGCACATGTATACACCATATGGTACCAACATTGCCCGTGAGCGTATCAAATGATCAAATCATTTGTATGTACAAGTAGTAGAATCAACAGTATCCATATGTTCGTTGATAATTACTATAAACGATAATATTTCAACACAAAATACATAGCATGCATACAATGTTAAAATAATATTAAACACATTATAATTTGTAAGACACACTTGACCACAAAAATACCAAGAATCAATGTCGAAGTTGCCGTCAATTTGATTACCTAATCATACACTAGAGATTGTTATTAAGATATTTGTTTAAGCATACGCTCGAGGAATCTCACTCTACTATGATATTTAATAATATTAATGTATACAGTATCACACACGACAACATATGCACTATGTAATTGATGTGGTTGTCCAAAGTAGTTCAAGGAGCATTTTTATTACGAAATACAACTTCTATTTTGCACAAAACATGTATTACATTACAAATGCATAACAAAGCACAATATGACTAATATTTAGCAACAATGTTATGTGTGAAACTAAGCTATACTCGTTAAGAGTGTAGCATCACAAAAAATATAAGTATAAAAGTTTTGTACAAATTACATTTATTTTAATTATTCCCGGTTAAGTAATATCTTAGGCTGCCAAAAACTCCCTTATGTGCTTGGGCTTGATTGCTCTCTGAATCATAGTAGTAACTATATCATTGATGGCGCGCGTTGTTGCGCCCGTCTATTTTGGCTCTTAGTTTTTAGAGATATAACACACTTTGTATACATTTTCTTGCATTGTTTTAAAATATTATGCTTTCCTATAGCTTGTACTTTTCTTTATTTAACAGCAAGGTGGTTACATTTCAACGGGAGTACTTGCAGTAGGCCATATCTTAGATCATGAGATTCCTCCATATGAGCAACCCGGACATAATCTAGTTTCATACTTGAAGCACCTATAGAAAAACCTTTACTGTCTTGGATGATTCCTCCAGCAGAACTGCATCTATGATCTTCATCAAGAGATGCATTAATATTGAGCTAGATGTTCGCACCCTCCACCAAATTCTTGTATGTTACTCTGTGTTGTTGTGCACACTTGAGAAAAATGAGACGCCGAAGTATTTATGGGTATCGCTGTCCAAGAATGAATTGAAACACATAGCTACAAATGTAACTCCTTGGTCGATAGCTAATATACAATGCAACCCCTGCTTGTAGCTCTTTTGCTCTCTTTATTTTATTTTTCTTGTACATATTCATTAAAAATAATAATTTGTGAACACATTTAGTCAGGACAAATTCCTAGTGTTTCGCATACAAAATGGTTGAAAAACACCGCATTTTTGGACAGTTGTACATACCATTAGGCATCTGATTTACCTCCAGGACGTGTGGTAAAAATAATGATTGAAGATTATGTTGATGGGCACAACGAAAATTTAGGGGGAAGGGAGCCCCTTTTGGGACAACAACAACAACAACACACGATTAGAACAATATCTCGGACCAAATCAGTGTTTCTTACTCAAGTACTCTTATAATGGAAGAAAAATTAATTATCAAGCATTGGAGAGAATATTTGTTCATGGTAAGGCTGTGAATTGATTTAATCCATCAAGTACTCAGCTTGATTTGACGTTGCTACCACATATATGCTTCTTCACCGTGACTCCATAAACTCACATGTACAATTAGCCGCCTCAAGGTTTCTACAGATTTAGTAAGCGATGCTGAAATCACTGTGCATGTCATAAAATGAAAGGGATACCATTGGCATATGCCAATTCATTGTTCAACATGATAAACAGAAGTGGCTCCATACGCCATCACAATTATACAAAGCTATGATTTATGTTTTGTTCATTTTTGATCTGGGAAGCACAAATTTTTCATTTGATCCCTCGGCGTCTTGTAAGGCATTTTTCTTACTTTTGCACTTGCTAAATTACCAGCTACATAGGGCAGGAATAGTAGGCGGTACTTTTGACTATTTCAAACAATCATAGAGAGTGAAATCATAGCATACGAATAAAAGGTATGTACTACAATACGCAGTTTGTGAGATGAGGTATATAATTAAAGAAGGCATAAGAGGAAGCTGATACTGACATGTCTGTTAGCCATTGGATGCCGGCAGATTCACCTCGAACAAGAGCGAAAGAAACCAAGCAATACTTAGCTCAAATTCCAACTTGGAGAGAAGCTGCAATCATTTAAAATTATAAATTAGGCAGAGAACACATCAGTATATGTAGACAACAATTGAGAATTGGACACATGCACATCACATTCTAACCAAGCAGAGAAGATTGAAATCTGTCAACACGTCGACCTGTGTTTTTCAAAAAGAAAGAACAGTAAGAATTCGGTGAAGAGGAGATGCAGCAAATAGGAGAATTGGAACGGCTGGAGACCTAAGCATCACTATCGCTTCTTTGCTACAGAATGGTTTGCAAAAATGGGCAGTGGACAGGAGCAGCCGTAAGGTTAGGATGTTATAGGCCTACATGAATATACAGAGAGACGATTAACCTTCAATCAATCAATTGGCATGAATATGAATATGAAACTGACCTACCCGGAACATCGATTGGCATTAATGGTCAATTAACCTCTCAATCAATCATCCTTCGTGATTGAACTTCATTGTTATTCTCCGCCATACCCAATCCCATCTCGCAACTCGCGTCCGTGCAACCAAACAGACTGGGGAGGTGCTATCCGTCGCATCGGTGCAAACCTAGTTGAAAGGACATGCGGTGCCCCCATGTGTGGTTTTGGTAATTGATGACATTCTCTATGGACTAATGGTTGCATTGAGTTATATTTGAAGGATTTGTCCATAGGCACTTCTTGAAGTCCATGTGTTGGTTTCAAGGAGTTTATGTGTTGACCAAGGTGCTATTAAGGAATTATCCAAAGATTGGTCATGTGAGAATTGATCTTATTGCGCGCATGTCTTGAAGAAGAAGATTGTGTGATCATTCATGCTTACCTTCATGACACCATCCAAATGAAGAGAATTGGAAAGGTTCAAGGTTGATCAAGACTAAGTCAAGAGTGAATCAAGTTGATCAAATCACAAAGCGTAGAATACGTACCGAGAGGGATCAAGTTATCCCATGGTATGGTAAGCATTGACCATTACGCTTTGTGTATTAACCCATAGTCTTCATGGGAGTTATTTGTGGGGTTAGGTTGCGATGTGCATGTTCAAGTGATGCATAACGAAGAGATAAAGTGCTTGAAGATCGCCGTCCATTGTGGTGACAATGGACTTGTGAAGATGTGCCAAAAAGTGGCTCACCCATAATGGAGTATGGGGGAGCAATCTACTAGTCTTCACCGAGCCAACGTAATCAAGAAAGGTGGTCCTACTTGAGGAAGTCAAGATCGTCTACATCTAGCTCAATTGGACTTTGTGCAAGGCAAAGGTTTGGCCTTGATAGGTTCTCTATTTTACCGATCTCATGGTGGTAGTTCGGAGACCGGGTTATAGGATCGTTTGTCGTACTATCAAGGGGGGCTCTCAAGTGAGTAGCTTGATCGTATCGTTCGTAGAGAGCTCAAACTATTGCATCTTGCATCATATTTCTTGGTTCTTGTTTGGTTTTCTCCTTGTGAGATTTGGAGCTTATGGTCATCTTCTTGACAAGCTCGAGTTCGTCGAAAATGGAGTTCACATGCTTTTTCTATTGCATTTTCGGTGTTGGAGGTTTTACCAGTCTTATTCGAGGAAGGGTTCTCACCATTTTCTTATGGGCCTTTTCTAATTTTCTTCTTATTGTTTTTTCTATCAAGATCATGTTATCCCTAGTCGGTAGCTTCCCAACAAACTTGGTTTCATTGAATTCGGAGTCCATTTGCAGAAGTTGTGTCAGTTTTGGTGTCCTTATAAAAGGTGCAGTGGTACAACCGCTCGTGGGAGCGGTACTACTGCTTGGAGGGGATGTAATTTTTGACTACCTATCTTGGGAGCGGTACTATCGCTTGAGCGGTACTACCGTGGCTACTTCCATGGCTACTTCCGCTCCGGACCAAAAACTTGTCACAAGTCCAGCGGTGGTACGCACGGATGTATTTTTTAGTACCGCTCGCAAGCAGTAGTACCGCTACCCTTTGAGGTAGTACAGCAACCCCTAGCGGTATTACCGTGAGAACAAGCGGTAGTACCGCTCTGTGCGGGCTGTGAGCATAACGGTTGGTTTTTCCCCACCTATAAAAGGGGGTCTTCTTCCCCAATGAACTATATCCTTTGAGCTCGTGTTCTTCCCCCATTGTTGACCTTCTTCGAGCTTGCTAACTCTCAATCCCTCCATAGATTCTTGCTAGTTTTTGAGGGAAAGGAGAAAGGAGATCTAGATCCACTTTTCCACCAATCACTTTCTCCTCTATGTGAGGGGAACCCCTTGGATCTAGATCTTGGAGTTCTTGGTGTTCTCCTTCTTGTTCTTCCTCTCATTTTCCTCCCTAACATTAGTTGCTTCGGTGGGATTTGAGAGAGAAGGACTTGGGCACTCAGTGTGCCATTGCCATTGCATTTGGTGCATCGGTTTGAGTTCTCCACGTGATACGTGGAAGTTACAAGTTTAGAAGCTTATTACTCTTGAGTGCTTGGTACCCTTGAGCTTGTTCCTCTTGGGTGCTTGGGCACCCTAGACAGTTGGTGGTGTTTGGAGCTCAATCATTGTGGTGTAAAGCTTCGAGCAAGCATCGGGGTCTCCAATTAGGTTGTGGAGGTCACCTCGAGAAATTTGACGGGTACTGGTGACCGCCCCCAAGGGTTGCCAAAGTGTACGGGTTCGGCGACCGCCCCCAAGGGTCATCATTTGTACGGGTTCGGTGACAGCCCTCAAGGGTCCCTTAGTGGAATCATGACATCTTGCATTGTGCGAGGGCGTGAGGAGATTATGGTGGCCCTAGTGGCTTCTTGGGGAGCATTGTGCCTCCACACCGCTCCAAACGGAGATTAGCATCCGCAAGGGTGTGAACTTCGGGATACATCTTCGTCTCCGCGTGCCTCGGTTATCTCTTACCCAAGCTCTTTACTTATGCACTTTACTTTGTGATAGCCATATTGTTCCTTGTCATATATCTTGCTATCACATAGTTGTTTATCTTGCTTAGCATAAGTTGTTGGTGCACATAGGTGAGCCTAGTCATTTTAGGTTTTGTGCTTGACAAATTAACCACTAGGTTTATTTTGCATTTGTTCAAGCCTAAACCGTAATTATTTTAAAGTGCCTATTCACCCCCCCTCTAGGCGACATCCTCGATCTTTCAATTGGTATCAGAGCCTCATCTCTCGTGTTTAGACTTAACCTCCTAGAGAGTAAAGATGTCGACTAGGGGATTAGGGTTCTCTAACACTCTTAGTTTCGATGGCACAAATTTTGATGGTTGGGTAATTCACATGCTTAATCTCTTTAGTGTCATGGACACAAATTTAGAGCGAATTGTAGATATGGGTTTTTCTCCTCCAAAGGATCCCCAAAGATTATCTTTAGAGGATGAGAAAACTCTTATTTCAATGCTCAAGCTTCTAATGTGCTTTTCGATGCTTTGAACAATGTAGTTATATTTCAACTCATGTCATTCCAGAATGCTCATGAGTTGTGGACAAAGCTTCAAGATAAATATGGCTTGTCCAAGTTTTGGGGGGATGATTATTCTCCCTCCACCTCCGGCCGTGTTGTGTTCTCAACTTCTTCTACTTCACCTACATGTGGTTTGCCACAAGGTAATGACATGGTGAGTAGTGGTGTTCATTGCAATGATGATAGTGGGCTTAGTGTTGATAATCCTTCATCACTTTCTTATTGCAATGCTTCATCTTTGGAATTTAGCACTTCGAGCACTCCAAATGTTTCACATGCTTGTGTTGATAGTCCTTGCATATCTTGTAGAAATTGCTTGACTAAATCTCATGATGATATGCTTACTATGTCTTGTTGCCATGATAAAAATTCATCTATTTCCTTGAATTGTTGTGCTAACAATGTAGAGGAAACCCAACACCCCATGGAACAAGATGTGGTCTTGAATGGTGCTTCAAGGGATCCTACATCATCATCTATTGCAGTTTGCCTTATGGCCAGGGCTTCAAAGGTATCTCGCACTTTGAATCCCAATATATCTTGTGATGATATTGATGATGGCAAGAATGATGATGATGTTGATTATGATGAATAGAATGATAATGTTGCCTCCTTAAAAAATAAGGGGGAAATGATTTTTAAAGCTCTTCTTAAGAATAAAATTGCTCGTTCCAACTTCATGGAAATCATGTCTATTACTATTGAGGTCAAGAAATATATTGAGTAGTTGGAATCTCGTCTTGAGGAGCATGAGGTCACCATTGATAAAATGGAAGGTCATGAGCGTGATTACGCTAATGAGATTGCGGACCTCTCCCAAGCTCTTGAACTTGAACAAACCACCAAGGAATCTCTTGAGGAGACTTCTGCTCTAGAATTATCTAGAGTGAAGGAATCTCATGATAGAGCTCTTGAGGTGGCCAATGTTTTTGAAACTAAAAATGAGAAGCTTGAAGTTGCGCATGCTAAACTCCTTGAGGACTTTGGGCACCTCGAAAATGGCTTAAGGGTCATTAAGAGTGAGCTCATCAAAATCACCGAGTCTCATGCTTAACTTAAAGCTTCATATTCTAAAGAGCTTGCCAAGTTTCCTTCTCCTCTTGCTATTATTGATGATGCTTGTGCTACTAACTCTATTACTTGTGAAGCATCCATTATGAAGGAGAATGTTGAACTTTGGGCTCAACTTGAGTTGCTATCTAGCACTTATGGGAAATTGGAAGAAAGCCATGAAAAGCTCTCAAGCTCTCATGACGATCTTCTAGTATCCCATAATGTGGTAAAGATATCTCATGAGGCCATGATTGCTAAGCTCAAGGCCCAAGTCAGTTATTTGAAGAAAGACTTGGAAAAGTGTCATTAAGGGAAGGCCACACTCAACAATATCTTGAGTGTGCAAAAATCCCCCAATGACAAAGGTGAACTTGGATTCAACTCCAATAAGAAGAAGAAGTCCAAGAGCAACAAGAAGAAGGGCCAAAAACAAGTCAAGAATTCGGCCAAGATCATTTGCTTCAAGTGCAAAATTGAAGGGCATCATGTTAGATCTTGCCCTTTGAAGAATAAGGCCATCAGTGACAAGCAACAAGGGAAGCGGCCACAAGTTCATTCTCATGCTCAACCTCAAGTTGAAGAAAGGCCTCTTCCTAAGAAAACTCAAGCTAATGTTTCTCAAGTTGAGAAATCAAGTGAGAAGAAAGTGAAGAGTAGATGTTGCTACCTATGTCGTGAAAAAGGTCACGTTGCTTCTTCATGCATGAATGGTACCCTATCCGACCCTATTATAATTGATTATATCTATTCTCTCAGGAAGGATAAGGTTGGAAATGTGTTTGACAAATTTGTTAGTACTCAAAGTGGTGTCAAGAAAAGAACCATTTGGGTAGCCAAGACTATTGTGACTAATCTCCTAGGACCCAACTTGGTTGGGGACCAACAAGCTCAAACTTGATCAATAGGTGTCTTTGAAGGGCATTGGAGACTTGGCTACATTATGAAGAATTAAGGAGACTTCATCATTCTTATTGTCTCAAGCCAAGTCAATTGGGTTATCAAGTTTCTATACTATATCCAATGTGCCTCCTTCCGGTAACTTGTACTTAAATTGTTTACATTGAAAGTTACTTGCCCCTTTGCATGTTTTGGCTTTGTTCCTTGCATGTTTTTGTATATGTGTGCTTCCAATTTGCTTATCTTGAGTAATCAAGTATGTGTATGTTGGTTTGCACTTCGTGTATGTGTGAGTTGTGTTTCGAGCCTTTCGCATCTTGTTTGTATCTTAATTGGCTCTTGTGAGAGATTAATGGTATATCCCATTGTGGGGGAGTGATGTGCTTTGTGCACCCCACAATCCTATAAATGTGTGTACATGAGGAATATCATCTAGTATTGATATTACAAGATTATCTAGTCGCTATGTGGTATGTCTTCTCATGAGAAATTCAAATTCTAAATTGTTGGGGAACGTAGTAATTTCAAAAATTTCCTACGCACACGCAAGATCATGGTGATGCATAGCAACAAGAGGGGAGAGTGTGTCCACGTACCCTCGTAGAACGAAAGCGGAAGCATTAGCACAACGCGGTTGATGCAGTCGTATGTCTTCACGATCCGACCGATCAAGTACCGAACGCATGGCACCTCCGAGTTCTGCACACGTTCAACTCGATGATGTCCCTCGAACTCCGATCCAGCCGAGTGTTGAGGGAGAGTTTCGTCAGCACGACGGCGTGGTGACGATGATGATGTTCTACCGACGCAGGGCTTCGCCTAAGCACCGCTATGATATGATCGAGGTGGATTATGGTGGAGGGGGGCACCGTACACGGCTAAGAGATCAAGAGATCAATTGTTGTGTCTATGGGGTGCCCCTTGGCCACATATATAAAGGAGTGGAGGAGGGGAGGGGCCGGCCCTCTCTATGGCGCGCCCTAGGGGAGTCCTACTCCCATCGGGAGTAGGATTCCCCCTTTCCTAGTAGAACTAGGAGCCCTTCCAAGTAGTAGGAGTAGGAGAGAAGGAAAGGGAAAATAGAAGATAAGGAAGGAGGGGGCGCAGCCCTTCCCCCTAGTCCAATTCAGACCAGGCCTTGGGGGGGGGGGCGACCTGCCTCTCTCTCTTTCCCCTAAAGCCCAATAAGGCCCATACACTCCCCGGCGAATTCCCGTAACTCCCCGGTACTCCGATAAATACCCGAATCACTCGGAACCTTTCCGGTGTCCGAATATAGTCGTCCAGTATATCAATCTTTACGTCTCGACCATTTTGAGACTCCTCGTCATGTCCCCGATCTCATCCGGGACTCCAAACTACGTTCGGAACATCAAAACACATAAACTCATAATATAACCGTCTTGGAACTTTAAGCATGCAGACCCTACGGGTTCGACAACTATGTAGACATGACCGAGACACGTCTCCGGTCAATAACCAATAGCGGAACCTGGATGCTCATATTGGCTCCTACATATTCTACGAAGATCTTTATCAGTCAAACCGCATAACACATACGTTGTTCCCTTTGTCATCGGTATGTTACTTGCCCGAGATTCGATCGTCGGTATCTCAATACCTAGTTCAATCTCGTTACCGGCAAGTCTCTTTACTCGTTCCGTAATACATCATCCCGCAACTAACTCATTAGTTGCAATGCTTGCAAGGCTTAAGTGATGTGCATTACTGAGAGGGCCCAGAGATACCTCTCCGACAATCGGAGTGACAAATCCTAATCTCGAAATACGCCAACCCAACAAGTACCTTTGGAGACACCTGTAGAGCACCTTTATAATCACCCAGTTACGTTGTGACGTTTGGTAGCACACAAAGTGTTCCTCAGGTAAACGGGAGTTGCATAATCTCATAGTCATAGGAACATGTATAAGTCATGAAGAAAGCAATAGCAACAAACTAAACGATCAAGTGCTAAGCTAACGGAATGGGTCAAGTCAATCACATCATTCTCCTAATGATGTGATCCCGTTAATCAAATGACAACTCTTTGTCTATGGCTAGGAAACATAACCATCTTTGATCAACGAGCTAGTCAAGTAGAGGCATACTAGTGACACTCTGTTTGTCTATGTATTCACACATGTATCATGTTTCTGGTTAATACAACTCTAGCATGAATAATAAACATTTATCATGATATAAGGAAATAAATAATAACTTTATTATTGCCTCTAGGGAATATTTCCTTCAGTCTCCCACTTGCACTAGAATCAATAATCTAGTTCACATCTCCATGTGATTTAACACCAATAGTTCACATCACCATGTGATTGACACCCATAGTTCACATCGTTATGTGACCAACACCCAAAGGGTTGACTAGAGTCAACAATCTAGTTCACATCGCTATGTGATTAACACCCAAAGAGTACTAAAGTGTGATCATGTTTTGCTTGTGAGAGAAGTTTAGTCAACGGGTCTACCACATTTAGATCCGTAAGTATTTTGCAAATTTCTATGTCAACAATGCTCTGCACGGAGCTACTCTAGCTAATTGCTCCCACTTTCAATATGTATCCAGATTGAGATTTAGAGTCATCTGGATCAGTGTCGAAATTTGTATCGACGTAACCCTTTACGACGAACCTTTTTGTCACCTCCATAATCGAGAAACATATCCTTATTCCACTAAGGATAATTTTGACCGTTGTCCAGTGATCTACTCCGAGATCACTATTGTACCCCTTGCCAAAATAAGTGTAGGGTATACAATAGATCTGGTACACAGCATGGCATATTTTATACAACCTATGGCCAAGGCATAGGGAATGACTTTCATTCTCTTTCTATCTTCTGCCGTGGTCGGGCTTTTAGTCTTACTCAGTTTCACACCTTGTAACACAGGCAAGAACTCTTTTTTTGACTGTTCCATTTTGAACTACTTCCAAATCTTGTCAATGTATGTACTCATTGAAAAACTTATCAAGCGTCTTGATCTATCTCTATAGATCTTGATACTCAATATGTAAGCAGCTTCACCGAGGTCTTTCTTTGAAAAACTCCTTTCAAACACTCCTTTATGCTTTGCAGAATAATTCTACATTATCTCCGATCAACAATATGTCATTCACATATACTTATCAGAAATGCTGTAGTGCTCCCACTCACTTTCTTGTAAATACAAGCTTCACCGCAAGTCTGTATAAAACTATATGCTTTGATCAACTTATCAAAGAGTATATTCCAACTCCGAGATGCTTGCACCAGTCCATAGATGGATCTGATACGTCTCCAACGTATCTACTTTTCCAAACACTTTTGCACTTGTTTTGGACTCTAACTTGCATGATTTGAATGGAACTAACCCGGACTGACGCTGTTTTCAGTAGAATTACCATGGTGTTATTTATGTGCAGAAGCAAACGTTCTCGGAATGACCTGAAACTTCACGGAGACACTTTTCAGAAAATAAGAAAAATACCTGCCAAAGATGAAGGCCAGGGGGTCCACCACCTTGCCACGAGGGTGGGGGCGCGCCTGCCCTCCTAGGGCGCGCCCCCTACCTCATGGGGCCCCTATTGCCTCTCCGACTCCAACTCCACCTCCATATATTGAGTTTCGGGGAGAGAAAAATTAGAGAGAAGAAATCATCACGTTTTACGATACAGAGCCGCCGCCAAGCCCTAAAACCTCTCGGGAGGGCTGATCTGGAGTCCGTTCGGGGCTCCGGAGAGGGGAATCTGTCGCCATCATCATCATCAACCATCCTCCATCACCAATTTCATGATGCTCACCGCCGTGCGTAAGTAATTCCATTGTAGGCTTGCTGGACGGTGATGGATTGGATGAGATCTATCATGTAATCAAGTTAGTTTTGTTAGGGTTTGATCCCTAGTGTCCACTATGTTCTGAGATTGATGTTGCTATGACTTTGCTATGCTTAATGCTTGTCACTAGGGCCCGAGTGCCATGATTTCAGATCTGAACCTATTATGTTTTCAGCAATATATGAGTGTTCTTGATCCAATCTTGCAAGTCTATAGTCACCTATTATGTGTTATGATCCGTTAACCCCGAAGTGACAATAATCGGGATACTTACCGGTGATGACCGTAGTTTGAGGAGTTCATGTATTCACTATGTGTTAATGCTTTGTTCCGGTTCTCTATTAAAAGGAGGCCTTAATATCCCTTAGTTTCCGTAAGGACCCCGCTGCCACGGGTGGGTAGGACAAAAGATGTTATGCAAGTTCTTTTCCATAAGCACATATGACTATATTCAGAATACATGCCTACATTATATCAATGAACTGGAGCTAGTTTTGTGTCACCCTAGGTTATGACTGTTACATGATGAACCGCATCCGGCATAATTCTCCATCACCGATCCATTGCCTACGAGCTTTCCACATCTTGTTCTTCGCTTATTTACTTTCCTGTTGCTATTACTATCATCACTACAAAATAGCAAAAACATTACTTTTACTACTGTTACCTTTTGTTACTGTTACCACTACTATCATATTACTTTGCTACTAAACACTTTGCTGCAGATATTAAGTTTCCAGGTGTGATTGAATTGACAACTTAGCTGCTAATACTTGAGAATATTCTTTGGCTCCCCTTGTGTCGAATCAATAAATTTGGGTTGAATACTCTACCCTCGAAAACTGTTGCGATCCCCTATACGTGTGGGTTATCAATACTATTTTCTGGCGCCGTTGTCGAGGAGCATAGCTCTATTCTTTGAGTCACTTGGGATATATATTTTCTTATCATTATGAAAAACTTGAGAGATCCAAAAACCAAGATCTATCCCTCAACTACGAGGGGAGGTAGGGAACTGCCATCTAGCTCTACACTTGATTCACCTTCTGTTTTGAGTAAGCTTCCGACACCTACACCTGCTTCTGCTATTCGTTCTGATATGTCGCATGTTATTGATGATGCCACTTCTGCTATGCATGATACTTATGATGAAACTACCTCTATGCCTGATACTACTATGCCACTTAGTGCTTTTCTTGATGAACAACTTGCTAGGGATAGAGAAATTGAAAATATGGAATCTGATGATACTGATGAAAGTGATGATGAAGAACCACTTGCCATTCCTAAGGGTTATGTTTTTGATCAAGATGCATCTTTAGCTATTTTAGCTTGCAGAAATAGAACTGAACTTAAAAGATTATTAGCTAAATGGAGTAAGCAATCTCTAAATGCTAGAATGAAACCTGACCCTGCTTTTGCTACTTCACCTATCTTTGTTACGGATAAGGATTATGAATTCTCCGTTGATCCTGATATAATTACCTTGGTTGAATCTGATCCTTTTCATGGTTATGAATCTGAAACTGTTGTGGCACATCTTACTAAATTGAATGATATAGCCACCCTATTCACTAAAGATGAGAGAACTCGCTACTTTTATATCCTTAAAATATTTCCGTTCTCATTAAAGGGTGGTGCTAAGATATGGTTTAATTCTCTTGATATTGGTTGTGTGCGTAGTCCCCAGGATATGATTTATTACTTCTCTGCTAAACATTTCCCTGCTCATAAGAAACAAGCTGCTTTAAGGGATATATATATAATTTTGTGCAAATTGAATAAGAGAGTCTCCCACAAGCTTGGGGGAGGCTTCTCCAATTACTTAATGCTTTGCCTGATCACCGTCTTAAGAAAAATGAAATACTTGATATCTTTTATAATGGACTAACCGATGCCTCCAGAGATTACCTGGATAGTTGTGCTGGTTCTGTTTTCAGGGAAAGAACACCAGATGAAGCTGAAATTCTATTGAATAATATGTTGACAAATGAAAATAATTGGACACCTCCGGAGCCAATTCCTGAGCCAATTCCTAAACCAACTCCGAAGAAGAGGGGTATTCTATTTCTCAGTCCTGAAGATATGCAAGAGGCAAAGAAATCTATGAAAGAGAAAGGTATTAAAGCTGAAGACGTTAAGAATTTATCTCCTATTGAAGAAATACATGGTCTTAATCTACCGCCTGTTGAAGAAACATATAATCCAAATCCATCACTCATTGAAGAAACTCATGGTCTTGATTAGCCGACACAGGTAGTAAAGGTAAATTCTCTCTATAGATATGATAAAGTTGTAATCCCATTTACTAAAATTGCTAGCCCATGCTTAGATGAGTTTGATAAATTTATGGCTAAGCAAGAAGATTTTAATGCTTATTTTGGTAGACAACTGAAATATAATTCAAATATGCTTGGACACTTGGGTGATTATATGGCTAATGTCAAAGGTGAACTTAAACTTATTAGTAAACATGCTTCTATGGTTACCACTCAAGTAGAACAAGTACTTAAAGCTCAAAATGATTTGCTCAATGAATTGAATAATAAGAATAATGATAATGCTGTTAGAGTTATGACTAGAGGTGGTAGAATGACTCAGGAACCTTTGTATCCTGAAGGCCACCCTAAGAGAATTGAGCAAGATGCTCAGAGAAATTATATAGATGCACCTAGTTCTTCTAAAAAGAAGAAAAAGAAAAATGATAGGACTTTGCATGCTTCTAGTGATCCTATTGTTGAAACACCTGGGAATTCAAATGATATTTCTATTTCTGATGCTGAAACACAACCTGGTAATGAAACTGAAACTAGTGATAATGTCAATAATAATGTTCATGATGATGCTCAACCTAGTAATGATAATGATATAGAAATTGAACCTACTGTTGATCTTGATAACCCACAATCAAAGAATCAACATTATGATAAGAAAGACTTTGCTGCTAGGAAACACGGTACAGAAAGAGAGCCTTGGGTTCAGAAACCCATGCCCTTTCCTCCCGAACCATCCAAGAAAAAGGATGATGAGGATTTTGAGCGCTTTGCTGAAATGATTAGACCTATCTTTTTGCGTATGCGATTAACTGATATGCTTAAAACCAATCCTTATGCTAAGTATTTGAAAGATATTATTACGAATAAAAGAAAGATACCGGAAGCTGGAAGTTCCACCATGCTTGCTAATTATACTTTTAAGGGTGGAATACCAAATAAACTTGGAGATCCAGGAGTACCCACTATACCATGCTCCATTAAAAGAAACTATGTTAAAACTGCTTTATGTGATCTTGGAGCCGGTGTTAGTGTTATACCTCTCTCTTTATACCGTAGACTTGATTTGAGTAAGTTGACACCTACTGAAATATCTTTGCAAATGGCTGATAAATCAACTGCGATACCTGTCGGTATTTGTGAGGATGTGCATGTTGTTGTTGCAAACGTAACTATTTTAACGGACTTTGTTATTCTTGATATTCCCGAGGACGATAGTATGTCTATTATTCTTGGAACACCCTTTTTGAATACTGCAGGGGCTGTTATTGATTGCACTAAAGGCAATGTCACTTTCATGTTAATGGTAATGAGCATACGGTACACTTTCCGAGGAAACAACCTCAAGTTCATAGTATCAATTCTATTGGAAAAATTCCATCGATTATATTTGGAGGTTTTGAATTTCCTCTTCCTACTGTCAAGAAGAAATATGATATTCTTGTTATTGGGGATGTGCATATCCCTGTTGAGGTAACATAGTGTTATTCAAAATTTCTCCGGTTCCATGTTCTTCGGAGTGAGTTTGTTAACAAGACTTGATCAACCTTGTTAGTGGATTCCTTTTGATGACCATGAGATGGATGAAACTAGAAGGCACAACCTTCTGTATCCCACTTTTACTTTCTGTTATTTATATTAAATAAAATAAAAATAAATATTTGTCTGTCTGTTATCTGATTATCCGTGCAATATAAAAATACCTCGAAAATAAAAGTTCTCCAAATGCCCTGAAAATTAAATATGATTTTTTCTAGATTATTTGAGGATTTATGAAACTAAGAACACACCAGGGGACCAACCACCTGCCCACGAGGGTGGAGGGCGCGCCCACCCCTCTAGGGCGCGCCCCCTGCCTCGTGGGCCAGATACGTCTCCAACGTATCTATAATTTTTGATTGCTGCATGCTATATTATCTACTATTTTGGACATTATTGGGCTTTATTATCCATTTTTATATTATTTTTGGGACTAACCTATTAACCGGAGGCCCAGCCCATAATTGTTGTTTTTTGCATGTTTTAGGGTTTCGAAGAAAAGGAATATCAAACGGAGTCCAAACGGAATGAAACCTTCGGGAACGTGATTTTCTCACCGAATACAACTCAGGAGACTTGGACCCTACGTCAAGGCATGTAACAGGAGGCCATGAGGTAGGGGCGCGCCCTACCCTACCAGGCGCGCCCCCACCCTCATGGGCCCCCTATTGCTCCACCGACGTACTTCTTCCTCCTATATATACCCATGTACCCCCAAACGATCAGATACAGAGCCAAAAACCTAATTCCACCGCCGCAACTTCCTGTATCCACGAGATCCCATCTTGGGGCCTGTTCCGGAGCTCCGCCGGAGGGGGCATCGATCATGGAGGGCTTCTACATCATCATCCAAACCCCTCCGATGAAGTGTGAGTAGTTTACTTCAGACCTGCGGGTCCATAGTTAGTAGCTAGATGGCTTCTTCTCTCTTTTTGGATCTCAATACAATGTTCTCCCCCTCTCTTGTGGAGATCTATTCGATGTAATCTTCTTTTTGCGGTGTGTTTGTTGAGACCGATGAATTGTGGGTTTATGATCAAGTCTATCTATGAATAATATTTGAATCTTCTCTGAATTCTTTTGTGTATGATTGGTTATCTTTGCATGTCTCTTCGAATTATCAGTTTGGTTTGGCCTACTAGATTGGTTGTTCTTGCCATGGGATAAGTGCTTAGCTTTGGGTTCGATCTTGCGGTGTCCTTTCCCAGTGACAGAAGGGGCAGCAAGGCACATATTGTATCGTTTCCATCGAGGATAACAAGATGGGTTTTTTATCATATTGCATGAAACTATCCCTCTACATCATGTCATCTTGCTTAAGGCGTTACTCTGTTTTTAACTTAATACTCTAGATGCATGCTAGATAGCGGTCGATGAGTGGAGTAATAGTAGTAGATGCAGGCAGGAGTCGGTCTACTTGTCTCGGACGTGATGCCTATATACATGATCATGTCTAGATATTCTCATAACTATGCTCAATTCTGTCAATTGCTCAACAATAATTTGTTCACCCACCGTAGAATACTTATGCTCTTGAGAGAAGCCACTAGTGAAACCTATGGCCCCCGGGTCTCTTTCTCATCATATTAATCTCCATCACTTTATTATTGCTTTGCTTTTACTTTGCCTTTTACTTTTTACTTTGCATCTCTACACCAAAAATACCAAAAATATTATTTATCATCTCTATCAGATCTCACTTTCGTAAGTGACCGTGAAGGGATTGACAACCCCCAAGCGTGTTGGTTGCATTGAGCTATTATTTTTGTGTAGGTATGAGGGACTCGTGCGTAGCCTCCTACTGGATTGATACCTTGGTTCTCAAAAACTGAGGGAAATACTTAAGCTACTTTGCTGCATCATCCTCTCCTCTTCGGGGAAATCCAACGCAGTGCTCAAGAGGTAGCAAGAAGAATTTCTGGCGCCGTTGCCGGGGAGTCTGCGCAAAAGTGAACATACCAAGTACCCATCACAATCCCTATCTCCCGCATTACATTATTTGCCATTTGCCTCTCGTTTTCCTCTCCCCCCAATTCACCCTTGCCGTTTTATTCGCCCTCTCTCTCTCTATCTCTCTTTCCACTTGCCTTTCTTCCGCTATGTCTGAATCAAAAAGGGTTGGGGGTTCTTTCCAGAGATTTAGTACTTTGGACAACCCATGTATCCTCGCTAAACTTATAAATAAGGATACTATGGAAAAACCTACCGGAGTTATCAATAAGAATCTTAATAATTTTGATGAAGATGATTCTGGAATTTTTCGTTATTTACTTGATGAATCTTTGAAAGATGCTTGGTATAGACTATTAAGGATCAGGGCTAGCTATGTTCCTCAATATCAAATTGAAGTTTACCTATAAAGCTTTTATATTGCCCTTCCTTCTTCTTTTAAGCATGTCTTAGATTCTATATTTGAAGAAGGTTTCCTTGAAGGGGATGTCATAGACACTTATGAAAAAATGAAAACTATATTTGGGCACCCCATGAATGAGAAAGTTGAATCTACATCTCTTTTGATCTCTTACCAAAATGAATCTATTAAAGAGATAAAGGCTAGCCTAGATACAAACTTTCGTAACATGCTTAATCTTTCTTCTACCATTAATAGCCATGTGCTTTATCAAAATAGAAGGATTAATTCTATAGATAGCAAGTTTGCTCTTTTCTTTCCTAATACTAAAGATGGCAATACCTAGATCTATTCTTGCTTGTTATGCCTAGCTAGGGGCGTTAAACGATAGCGCTTGTTGGGAGGCAACCCAATTTTATTTTTATGCCTTGATTTTTTCTCCTGTTTAGTAATAAATAATTTATTTATCCTCTGTTTTGGTTGTGTTTTTGTGTTTAATTAGTGTTTGTGCCAAGTATAACCGTTGGGAAGACTTGGGGAAAGTCTTGTTGAACTTGCTGTAAAAAACAGAAACTTTAGCGCTCACGAGAACTGCTATCATTTTTATTTGGAAAGTGCTATTTAGTTAATTCTTTTTTAAGATGATTAATAGATAAATTCCTCACGTCCATCAATTTATTTTAGAATTTTTGGGGTCCAGATCTTGCGCTAGCAACAGATTACTACAGACTGTTCTGTTTTTGACAGATTTTTTTTCGTGTGTTGTTTGCTTATTTTGATGAATCTATGGATAGTAAAATAGTTTATAAACCATAGAGAAGTTGGAATACAGTAGTTATAACACCTATATAAATAAAGAATGAGTTCATTACAGTACCTTGAAGTGGTCTTTTGTTTTCTTTTGCTAACGGAGCTCACGAGATTTTCTACTTTAAGTTTTGTGTTGTGAAGGTTTCAAGTTTTGGGTAAAGATTTGATGGATTATGGAACAAGGAGTGGCAAGAGCCTAAGCTTGGGGATGCCCATGACACCCCCAAGATAATCTAAGTACACCTAAAAGCCAAAGCTTGGGGATGCCCCGGAAGGCATCCCCTCTTTCGTCTACTTCTATCGGTAACTTTACATGGAGCTATATTTTTATTCACCACATCATATGTGTTTTGCTTGGAGCATCTTTTATAATTTGAGTCTTTGATTGTTAGTCTACCACAATCATCCTTGCTGTACACACCTTTTGAGAGAGCCATACATAATTTGGAATTTGATATAATACTCTATGTGCTTCACTTATATCTTTTGAGCTGTATAGTTTTACTCTAGTGCTTCACTTATATCTTTTGAGTTATATAATTTTGATCTAGTGCTTCACTTATATATTTTAGAGCATGGTGGTGGATTTGTTTTATAGAAACTATTGATCTCTCATGCTTCACTTAGATTATTTTGAGAGTCTTACTAGCATGATAATTTGCTTAATAATAAATATGCTTGGTATTCAAAATTTGTAAAACTTTCTTTTGAGTGCATTGAATACTAAGAAAAAATTGATGCTTGATAATTGTTTTGAGATATCAGGATGGTGATATTAGAGTCATGCTAGTTGAGTAGTTGTGAATTTGAGAAATGCTTGTGTTAAAGTTTGTGATTCCCGTAGCATGCACGTATGGTGAACCGTTATGTGATGAAGTCAGAGAATGATTTATTTATTGATTGTCTTCCTTATGAGTGGCGGTCGGAGACGAGCGATGGTCTTTTCCTACCAATCTATCCCCCTAGGAGCATGTGTGTAATACTTTGCTTTGATAACTTCTAGATTTTTGCAATAAGTATACGAGTTCTTTATGACTAATGTTGAGTCCATGGATCATACGCACTTTCCTTCCTTCCACCATTGCTAGCCTCTCTAATACCGCGCACTTTTCGCCGGTATCATACACCCACCAAATACCTTCCTCAAAACAGCCACCATACCTACCTATCATGGCATTTCCATAGCCATTCCGAGATATATTGCCATGGAACTTTCCACCGTTCCGTTCCTTATGACACACTCCATCATTGTCATATTGCTAGCATGATCATGTAGTTGACATCATATTTGTGGCAAAGCCACCGTTCATAATTCTTTCATACAGGTCACTCTTGATTCATTGCATAACCCGGTACACCGCCGGAGGCATTCATATAGAGTCATATTTTGTTCTAAGTATTGAGTAGTGATTGTTGAGTTGTAAGAAAAAAAGTGTGATGATCATCATTTTTAGAGCATTGTCCCAAGTGAGGAAAGGATGATGGAGACTATGATTCTCCCACAAGTCGGGATGAGACTCCGGACGAAAAAAAGAGGCCACAAAAAAGAGAATGCCCAAACAAAAAAATGAGAGAAAAAGAGAGAAGGGACAAGGTTACTATCCTTTTACCACACTTGTGCTTCAAAGTAGCACCATGATCTTCATGATAGAGAGTCTCTCATTCTATCACTTTCCTATACTAGTGGGAATTTTTCATTATAGAACTTGGCTTGTATATTCCAATGATGGGCTTCCTCAAAATGCCCTAGGTCTTCGTGAGCAAGCAAGTTGGATACACGCCCACTCAGTTTCTTTTGTTGAGCTCTCATATACTTATAGCTCTAGTGCATCCGTTGCATGGCAATCCCTACTCACTCACATTGATATCTATTGATGGGCATCTCCATAGCTCGTTGATATGCCTAGTTGATGTGAGACTATCTTCCCCTCTTTTTGTCTTCTCCACAACCACAATTCTATTCCACATATAGTGTTATATCCATGGCTCACGCTCATGTATTGCTTGAAGATCGAAAAAGTTTTGAAAATGTCAAAAGTATGAAACAATTGCTTGTCTTGTCATCAGGGTTGTGCATGATTTAAATACTTTGTGTGGTGAGGATAGAGCATAGCCAGACTATATGATTTTGTAGGGATTGCTTTCTTTGGCCATGTTATTTTGAGAAGACATAATTGCTTTGTTAGTATGCTTGAAGTATTATTATTTTTATGCCAACATGAACTTTTGTCTTGAATCTTTTGAATCTGAATATTCATACCACAATTAAGAAGAATTACATTGAAATTATGCCAAGTAGCACTCCGCATCAAAAATTCTGTTTTTATCATTTACCTACTCGTGGACGAGCAGGAATTAAGCTTGGGGATGCTTGATACGTCTCCAACGTATCTATAATTTTTGATTGCTCCATGCTATATTATCTACTGTTTTGGACATTATTGGGCTTAATTATCCACTTCTATATTATTTTCTGGACTAACCTATTAACTGGAGGCCCAACCCAGAATTGCTGTTTTTTGCCTGTTTTAGGGTTTCGAAGAAAAGGAATATCAAACGGACTCCAAACGGAATGAAACCTTCGGGAACTTGATTTTCTCACCGAATACAACTCAGGAGACTTGGACCCTACGTCAAGGCACGTAACAGGAGGCCACGAGGTAGGGGGCGCGCCCTACCCTACCAGGCGCGCCCCCACCCTCGTGGGTCCCCTGTTGCTCCACCGACGTACTTCTTCCTCCTATATATACCCACGTACCCCCAAACAATCAGATACGGAGCCAAAAACCTAATTCCACGGCCGCAACTTTCTATATCCACGAGATCCCATCTTGGGGCCTGTTCCGGAGCTCCGCCGGAGGGGGCATCGATCACGGAGGGCTTCTACATGATCATCCAAGCCCCTTCGATGAAGTGTGAGTAGTTTACTTCAGACCTACGGGTCCATAGTTAGTAGCTAGATGGCTTCTTCTCTCTTTCTGGATCTCAATACAATGTTCTCCCCCTCTCTTGTGGAGATCTATTCGATGTAATCTTCTTTTTGCGGTGTGTTTGTTGAGACGGTTGAATTGTGGGTTTATGATCAAGTATATATATGAATAATATTTGAATTTGCTCTGAATTCTTTTATGTATGATTGCTTATCTTTGCAAGTCTCTTCGAATTATCAGTTTGGTTTGGCCTACTAGATTGGTTGTTCTTGCCATGGGAGAAGTGCTTAGCTTTGGGTTCGATCTTGCGGTGTCCTTTCCCAGTGACAGAAGGGGCAGCAAGGCACGTATTGTATCGTTGCCATCGAGGATAAGAAGATGGTTTTTTTATCGTATTGCATGAAACTATCCCTCTACATCATGTCATCTTGCTTAAGGCGTTACTCTGTTTTTAACTTAATACTCTAGATGCATGCTGGATAGCGGTCGATGAGTGGAGTAATAGTAGTAGATGCAGGCAGGAGTCGGTCTACTTGTCTCGGACGTGATGCCTATATACATGATCATGCCTAGATATTCTCATAACTATGCTCAATTCTGTCAATTGCTCAACAGTAATTTGTTCACCCACCGTAGAATACTTATGCTCTTGAGAGAAGCCACTAGTGAAACCTATGGCCCCTGGGTCTCTTTCTCATCATATTAATCTCCATCACTTTATTATTGCTTTGCTTTTACTTTGCCTTTTACTTTTTACTTTTCATCTCTATACCAAAAATACCAAAAATATTATTTATCATCTCTATCAAATCTCACTTTCGTAAGTGACCGTGAAGGGATTGAAAACCCCTAAGCGCGTTGGTTGCGTTGAGCTATTGTTTTTGCGTAGGTACGAGAGACTCGTGCGTAGCCTCCTACTGGATTGATACCTTGGTTCTCAAAAACTGAGGGAAATACTTAAGCTACTTTGCTGCATCATACTCTCCTCTTCGGGGAAATCCAACGCAGTGCTCAAGAGGTAGCAGGGCCCACGGTGGCCCTCCTCCACTTATTCCTGCACCCACACTCTTCATCTTCCTCCCCCAAACACGAATATCTATCTCAAGCACGAGTTCTAGCTCATTTTGCTGCCATTTTCGATCTCCTTGCTCAAAGCACCTCTCACAAAACTGCCTGGGAAGATTGTTCCTTGGTATGTGACTCCTCCATTGGTCCAATTAGTTTTTGTTCTAGTGCTTTATCCATTGCAAATTTTTGCTGCTTAGGTGACCCTATTCTTGAGCTTGCATGTCAAATTTATATGGTCAAAAGTAGTTTTGATGCATGATATAGGCCCTAGGCACTTGTAGGAGTAGTTGCTATCAATATTATTGTGTTTGGTTTACTTTTATTTTGAAGTTACTAAAAAATTTCAGAATTTTTCAGAGGAAGAAAAATGCTTAGGAAAATGTTCCAAGGTGGTTCTTCAAGGAAGCAAGGACCCAGGCTTGCAATGCGTGATGCTGATGAAGAGCCACCAAGAGACGCTCCAGTGCGTCCTTGTGAGTGGCCTTCTGAAAATTTTATGGATCGAGTGGGAATAAAAGAAGAATTCAACACATATTTGCGTAACGCTGATCTCGTGAGCTTCGAGGAAGAGAAGTGCAGTCAGTATCATAATCTCACTAGTTCCTTTGTGAGGAGGTTTAAATTTTCAACTTCACATAATTCTCCAACTGTCCTGCTTGATCTTTATGATAAATCTTATACCATGGACTTAGAGGATTTTACCACTGCATGCAAACTTCCACAATGGGGTAGTATAAGGGATCCTCGCAAATCTGAATTTAGAGATTTTCTTGCTAGTATAACTGTGGGAGAATCTAGAGATATTACACAAGCTACCATAGGGAGCATTCACTTTCCAGCTATACATTATTTTGCTCTCTTCATAGGTAGATGCATAAATGGTAAAGATGAGGCATGTCACATGTGTGTCCCTGACCTCAGTATTCTTAGGAGTGAAGTGATAGGAGACAAATCTTATAATTTGGGAGCCATCGTTGCATGTAGGTTGCATCTTAATAGATTTAATGGAGATTTCTTTGGTGGAATTTATGCAACCCGCGTAGCTAATTTTCTTGGTATAGATGTACGTGAAGATGATATTGAATTACCTCCTGCCTATCTAGATTTTAATGTTATGGTTCACCACCAGTTTGTCGAGAGGAACGAATCACCTCTCCAGTATCGACTAATCTTTGACAGACGCCATGCTGTCCGTATTACTCTCCCTGCTCCTGCTTTCTTTGATTATCAGGCAAGAGGAGGATATACTATTACCAGAGAGGAGGCACATGAGTACGAGAGGAGAGAGGAGGCCGCTCGTCGCCACGCTGCAGCTCAGCAGGCGATAGCTGCTGCATCACAGTACGACCCCAGCTACTATTATGGATATCAGCCAGGCCAGTCGTGGCCATAGACCAACTTAGGCCAAAAGCCTAAGCTTGGGGGAGTACATATTTCCCACCGACATTACATTTATGTTCACACACTCATTGCTAGATGTCGGTGCTCATACTTTTTCATTGTATCATCCATGCTAGTTTATTTTCCTTTTTTATGCTTTCTTCTTGTGTGTTTAATAAACCTTAAGAAAAACAAAAAAAATTAGTTGTAGCTTTTAACTAGTTTACTTTCCATGCTTGTAGTAGTAATTAAAAAGAAAACCCAAAAAGATTTCCTGTTCTTCTTTTGCTTGTTGGGAGATTTCCCGTGTAAATAGTTTTATTTCTTTTCTTTTCTTTAGGGGTTGATAGGAGAAGACCATAATTAAATTGTTGAAGAGGCTCTTATATGCATTATTGTTGATCTGACAAAAGAGCCCATATTGCCTTGTCTTCTCCTGTTTATTGAATGCCTGCAGATTCCAGCTTAGTCCAATGCACGTGCACTATTATTATTATTCACATCCTTCGGTCATGCAAGTGAAGGGAAATTGTGATGATATATGATGGATTGGCTGAGATGAGAAAAGCTGGTATGAACTCGACTTCTTTTGTTTTTGTAAATATGATTAGTTCATCGTTCCTGATTCAGCCTATTATGAATAAACATGTTTGCAATGACAACTAGAGATCACAGTTTCTTGTGCCATGCTTGATTAGCTATGAGTTATAATGGTTTACCTTGCGTGCCAACATGCTATTAAAATGGTTATGATGTGGTATGATAGGGTGGTATCCTCCTATGAATGATTTAAGTGACTTGACTTCGCACATGTTCACGCATGTAGTTGAAACAAAATCAACATAGCCTTCATGATATTTATGTTCATGGTGGATTATATCCTACTCATGCTTGCATTCGGTGTTGATTAATTTTAATGCATGTTCATGACCGTTGTCGCTCTCTAGCTGGTCGCTTCCCAGTCTTTTGCTAGCCTTCACCTGTACTAAGCGGGAATACTGCTTGTGCATCCAATCCCTTAAACCCCAAAGTTATTCCACATGAGTCCACTATACCTACCTATATACGGTATCTACCTGCCATTCCAAGTAAATTTGTATGTGCCAAACTCTAAACCTTCAAATAAATATCCTGTTTTGTATGCTCGAATAGCTCATGTATCAACTAGGGTTGTCTGTATCTTCCATGTTAGGCGGGTTATTCTCAAGAGGAGTGGACTCCGCTCCTCACTCACGAGATAAATGGCTGGTCACCGGGATGCCCAGTCCCATGCTTTATGCAAACTAAATCAAAATAATTGCAAAAAAAACTCCCCCAAGGACTCTTGTTAGTTGGAGGCACTCGTTATTTTGAGCAAGCCATGGATTGATGCTTGTGGTGGAAGGGGGAGTATAAACTTTACCATTCTGTTTGGGAACCTCCTATAATGTGTGTAGCATGGAAGATATCACCGTCTCTTGGTTGTTATGTTGACAATGAAAGTATACCGCTCAAAATATTATTCACCTCTATTTCAAAACCGAGCTCTGGCACCTCTACAAATCCCTGCTTCCCTCTGCGAAGGGCCTATCTATTTACTTTTATGCTGAGTCATCATCCTCTTATTAAAAAGAACAAGTTGGAGAGCACCACTGTCATTTGCATTCATTACTGTTAGTTTACATTGAGTATGACTTGACTGGATCTCTTTTACCATGAATTACAATGTCTAGTCAGTCCTTGGTCTTTAAAGGTGCTCTCCATTTATGTTTTGCGGTCTCAGAAAGGGCTAGCAAGATACCATCCTCTTATATCATATTATGATTGTTTTGACAAAGTGTTGTCATCCGAGTTTTATTGTTATGGCTCGCTAGTTGATTATGCTATTGATATGAGTAAACTTGAGACCTATGCGTTATTGCAAATGTGGTTAGTTATAATCTTTGCTGAAAACTTGAATGCTGGCTTTACATATTTACAACAACAAGAGCAAACAGAGTTTGTAAAAGTTTTTCTTTATCACTTTCAGTTTGTCAACTGAATTGCTTGAGGACAAGCAAAGGTTTAAGCTTGGGGGAGTTGATACATCTCCAACGTATCTACTTTTCCAAACACTTTTGCACTTGTTTTGGACTCTAACTTGCATGATTTGAATGGAACTAACCCGGACTGACGCTGTTTTCAGCAGAATTACCATGGTGTTATTTATGTGCAGCAGCAAACATTCTCGGAATGACCTGAAACTTCACGGAGACACTTTTTAGAAAATAAGAAAAATACCTGCCAAAGATGAAGGCCAGGGGGGCCACCACCTTGCCACGAGGGTGGGGGGCACGCCTGCCCCCCTAGGGCACGCCCCCCTACCTCGTATGGCCGCTGTTGCCTCTCCGACTCCAACTCCACCTCCATATATTGAGTTTCAGGGAGAAAAAATCAGAGAGAAGAAATCATCGCGTTTTACAATACGGAGCCGCCGCCAAGCCCTAAAACCTCTTGGGAGGGCTGATCTGGAGTCCGTTCGGGGCTCCGGAGAGGGAAATCCGTCGCCATCGTCATCATCAAATATCCTCCATCACCAATTTCATGATGCTCACCGCCGTGCGTGAGTAATTCCATCGTAGGCTTGCTGGACGGTGATGGGTTGGATGAGATCTATCATGTAATCGAGTTAGTTTTGTTAGGGTTTGATCCCTAGTGTCCACTATGTTCTGAGATTGATGTTGCTATGACTTTGCTATGCTTAATGCTTGTCACTAGGGCCCGAGTGCCATGATTTCAGATCTGAACCTATTATGTTTTCACCAATATATGAGTGTTCTTGATCCTATCTTGCAAGTCTATAGTCACCTTTTATGTGTTATGATCCGTTAACCCCGAAGTGATAATAATCGGGATACTTACCGGTGATGACCGTAGTTTGAGGAGTTCATGTATTCACTATGTGTTAATGCTTTAGTCTGGTTCTCTGTTAAAAGGAGGCCTTAATATCCCTTAGTTTCCGTAAGGACCCGCTGCCACGGGAGGGTAGGACAAAAGATGTTATGCAAGTTCTTTTCCATAAGCACGTATGACTATATTCGGAATACATGCCTACATTATATCAATGAACTGGAGCTAGTTCTGTGTCACCCTAGGTTATGACTATTAAATGATGAACCGCATCCGGCATAATTCTCCATCACCGATCCATTGCCTATGAGCTTTCCACATATTGTTCTTCGCTTATTTACTTTCCCGTTGCTATTACTATCATTACTACAAAATACCAAAAACATTACTTTTACTACTGTTACCTTTTGTTACCGTTACCACTACTATCATATTACTTTGCTACTAAACACTTTGCTGCAGATATTAAGTTTCTAGGTGTGGTTGAATTGACAACTCAGTTGCTAATACTTGAGAATATTCTTTGGCTCCCCTTGTGTCGAATCAATAAATTTGGGTTAAATACTCTACCCTCGAAAACTGTTGCGATCCCCTATACTTGTGGGTTATCATGATCGCTGGAGCTTGCATATTTTGCTAGGACCTTTACGATTGACAAAACTTTCTTGTTGCATCATATACAACTCTTCTTTAATAAATCCATTAAGGAATGTAGTTTTGTTTATCCATTTGCCAGATTTCATAAAATGTGGCAATTGCTAACATGATTCAGACAGACTTAAGCATAGATACGAGTGAGAAACTCTCATCGTAGTCAACACCTTGAACTTGTCAAAAACCTTTTGCGACAATTCTAGCTTTGTAGATAGTAACACTACTATCAGCGTCCGTCTTCCTCTTGAAGATCCATTTAATCTCAATGGCTCGCCGATCTTTGGGCAAGTCAATCAAAGTCCATACTTTGTTCTTATACATGGATCTCATCTCAGATTTCATGGCCTCAAGCCATTTCGTGAAATCTAGGCTCATCATCGCTTCCTCATAGTTTGTAGGTTCGTCATGGTCAAGTAACATGACCTCCAGAACATGATTGCTATACCTCTCTGGTGCGGATGTCACTATGGTTTACCTACGAGGTTCGGTAGTAACTTGATCTGAAGTTACATGATCATCATCATTAGCTTCCTCACCAATTGGTGTAGTAGTCATAGGAACAGATTTCTGTGATGAACTACTTTCCAATAAGGGAGCAGGTACAGTTACGTCATCAAGTTCTACTTTCTTCTCACTCACTTCTTTCGAGAGAAACTCCTTCTCTAGAAAGGATCCATTCTCAGTAATGAATATCTTGCCTTCGGATCTGTGATAGAAGGTGTACCCAACATTTTCTTTTTGGGTATCCTATGAAGACGCACTTCTCCGAGTTGGGTTTGAGCTTATCAGGTTGAAATTTTTTCACATAAGCATTGCAACCTCAAACTTTAAGACACGACAGCTTAGGTTTCTTGCCAAACCATAGTTCATACGGTATCGTCTCAACGGATTTAGATGGTGCCCTATTTAACGTGAATGTAGTTGTCTCTAATGCATAACTGATACGTGTCCAACGTATCTATAATTTTTTATTGTTCCATGCTATTATATTATCAACCTTGGATGTTTTATATGCATTTATATGCTATTTTATATGATTTTTGGGACTAACCTATTAACTTAGAGCCCAGTGCCAGTTTCTGTTTTTTTCCTTGTTTTAGAGTATCACAGAAAAGGAAAATCAAACGGAGTCCAATTGACCTGAAACTTCACAGAACTTATTTTTGGAAGGAAAGAAGCCCAGAAGACTTGGAGTCCACGTAAGGGAAGCTTCGAGGAGGCCATGAGGTAGGGGGCGCGCCCTCCACCCTTGTGGGACCCTCGTGGCTCCCCTGACGTACTTCTTTCGCCTATATATCTCCATATACCCTAAAAACATCCGAGAGCACAATAGATCGGGAGTTCCGCCGCCAGAAGCCTCCGTAGCCACCGAAAGCCAATCTAGACCCGTTCCGGCACCCTGCCAGAGGGGGCGATCCCTCTCCGGTGGCCATCTTCATCATCCCGATGCTCTCCATGATGAGGAGGGAGTAGTTCTCCCTCGGGGCTGAGGGTATGTACCAGTAGCTATGTGTTTGATCTCTCTCTCTCTCTCGTGTTCTTGAGGTGATATGATCTTGATGTATCGCGAGCTTTGCTATTATAGTTGGATCCTATGATGTTTCTTCCCCCTCTACTCTCTTGTAATGGATTGAGTTTCCCCTTTGAAGTTATCTTATCGGATTGAGTCTTTAAAGATTTGAGAACACTTGATGTATGTCTTGTCGTGCGTATCTGTGGTGACCATGGGATATCACGTGATTCACTTCATGTATGTTTTGGTGATCAACTTGCGGGTTCCGCCCATGAACCTATGCATAGGGGTTGGCACATGTTTTCGTCATGATTCTCCGGTAGAAACTTTGGGGCACTCTTTGAGGTCCTATGTGTTGGTTGAATAGATGAATCTGAGATTGTATGATGCATATCGTATAATCATACCCACGGATACTTGAGGTGACATTGGAGTATCTAGGTGAAATTAGGGTTTTGGTTGATTTGTGTCTTAAGGTGTTATTCTAGTACGAACTCTAGGGCTGTTTGTGACACTTATAGGAATAGCCCAACAGATTGATTGGAAAGAATAACTTTGAGGTGGTTTCGTACCCTACCATAATCTCATCGTTCGTTCTCCGCTATTAGTGACTTTGGAGTGACTCTTTGTTGCATGTTGAGGGATAGTTATGTGATCCAATTATGTTATTACTGTTGAGGGAACTTGCACTAGCGAAAGTATGAACCCTAGGCCTTGTTTCAACGCATTGCAATACCGTTTACGCTCACTTTTATCATTCGTTACCTTGCTGTTTTTATATTTTCAGATTACAAAAACTATTATCTACTATCCATATACCACTTGTATCACCATCTCTTCGTCGAACTAGTGCACCTATACAATTTACCATTGTATTGGGTGTGTTGGGGACACAAGAGACCATCTTCATCCTACGCCTCCTACGGATTGATAAACCTTAGGTCATCCACTTGAGGGAAATTTGCTACTATCCTACAAACCTCTGCACTTGGAGGCCCAACAACGTCTACAAGAGGAAGGTTGTGTAGTATACATCAAGCTCTTTTCTGGCGCGGTTGCCAGGGAGGTGAGTGCTTGAAGGTATATCTTTAGATCTTGCAGTCGAATCTTTTTGTTTCTTGTTTTATCACTAGTTTAGTTTGTAAAAGAAAACTACAAAAAATGGAATTAAGATTGCCTCGTATGCTTCATCTTTTTAATATCTATCATGAAAATAAGGATTCCAATAATTGTGCTCAAGTGCTAGAAGAAGAATGCATTAGAATGTTTGGCACTAAATATTTGAATGATGAGCATGATTGCAATGTTGTTAGTATGAATTCCTTGAATATCCATGATGCTAATGATATGCAAAGCCACAAGCTTGGGGAAGCTATGTTTGATGAAGATGATATTTTTTGTCCCCCAAGCTTTGATGAGCAAATTTATTATGATGAAAGCATGCCACCTATTTATGATGATTATATTGATGAAAGTGGATTTGGAGAGGTCATGACTTTATTTTGTGATGAATCCACTATTCCGGAAGAGGTTCCAAATGATTATGAGAACAAAGTTGCTATCTATGATGATTATTGTGATGACTTGTATGCTATAAAGAACAATGATATCCATGAAACTTGTCATCATGATTTTAGTTTTCAATTGGATTATGCCTCGCATGATAATTATTTTGTTGAGTTTGCTCCCACTATTATTCATGAAAAGAATTTTGCTTGTGTGGAGAGTAGTAAATTTTCTATGCTTGTAGATCATGAAAAGAATGCTTTATGTGATAGTTATATTGTTGAATTCATTCATGATGCTACTGAAAATTATTATGAGGGAGGAATATATTCTTGTAGGAATTGCAATAATATCAAGTTTCCTCTCTATGTGCTTAAAGTTTTGAAGTTATGCTTGTTTTGCTTTCCTATGCAAGTTGATTCTTGTTCCCACAAGTTGTTTGCTCACAAAATCCCTATGCATAGGAAGTGGGTTAGACTTAAATTTGCTAGTCATATTCTTCATGATGCTCTCTTTATGTTTCAATTCTTATCCTTTATGTGAGCATCATTGAAATCATCATGCCTAGCTAGGGGCGTTAAACGATAGCGCTTGTTGGGAGGCAACCCAACTTTATTTTTGTTCCTTGCTTTTTTCGCATGTTTAGTAATAAATAATTTATCTAGCCTCTATTTATATGTGGTTTTATGCTTTTAATTAGTGTTTGTGCCAAGTAGAACCTTTGGGAGGACTTGGGGAAAGTCTTTGCGATCATGCTGTAAAAAAACAGAAACTTTAGCGCTCACGAGAATTGCTGCCATTTTTATTTGGATAGTGATATTTAGTTAATTCTTTTTTAAGATGATTAATAGATAAATTCCTCACGTCCATAAATTTATTTTAGAATTTTATGAGTTCCAGAAGTATACGTGTGATCCATATTACTACAGACTGTTCTGTTTTTGACAGATTCTGTTTTTCGTGTGTTGTTTGCTTATTTTAATGAATCTATGGCTAGTAAAAGAGTTTATAACCCATAGAGAAGTTGGAATACATTAGGTTTAACACCAATATAAATAAAGAATGAGTTCATTACAGTACCTTGAAGTGGTGTTTTGTTTTCTTTCGCTAACGGAGCTTATGAGTTTTTTGTTAATTTTTGTGTTGTGAAGTTTTCAAGTTTTGGGTAAAGATTCGATGGACTATGGAATAAGGAGTGGCAAGAGCATAAGCTTGGGGATGCCCAAGGCACCCCAAGGTAATATTCAAGGACAACCAAAAGCCTAAGCTTGGGGATGCCCTGGAAGGCATCCCCTCTTTCGTCTTCGTTCATCGGTAACTTTACTTGGAGCTATATTTTTATTTGCCACATGATATGTGTTTTGCTTGGAGTGTCAATTTATTTTGTTAGCATTTTCTTTCTGTTATTTAGAACATTGTTTTGAATATTTTATTCCAATAAAAGTGGCATTGATAGCCTTTACTATGCCTATTTTACAAGTCTTCATGTTGCTGTTTGAAAACAGAAACTTTACCGCTGTTGCAATAATTCCCTAGAAAAGTAGGAATGTGATAAAATGTTGAAACCTTTTGCATATTAAGCTATGATAAATTTACTACAGTGGGAATTTTCTTTCATAATTTTTGGATCTAGGGAAGTATGGATGTTGCTGCATTCTTTACAGACTGTCCTGTTAGGCAGATTGCTGTTATGTTTGGATTGTTTGCGTATGTTTGCTTCTTCAATGATTCTATTTTAGGATAGGTCTATTAAATATGCAGAGGCATTTAGTATGCAATGTGAATAATAATTTTAGTGATTTGCTACAGTAGAGTATGATAAGGTTTTGGCAATGGTTTATACTAACTTATCTCACGAGTCCTTGTTGAGTTTTGTGTGGATGAAGCTTTTGAGATTTAGGGAGACCGTGATATCAGAGGAATTAAGGAGAAACAAAATCTCAAGCTTGGGGATGCCCAAGGCATCCCAAGATAATATTTCAAGAAGTCTCAAGCGTCTAAGCTTGGGGATGCCCCGGTTGGCATCCCACCTTTCTTCTTCAACAACTATCGGTTAGTTTCGGTTGATCCTAAGTTTTTGCTTCTTCACATTATGTTTGTAATTATTAGAATGTCATTTTATTTAGTTTTACTTGCTGTTTGAATAAAATACCAAGATCTGAAATTATTAAATGTTAGAGAGTCTTCACATAGTTGCATAATTATTTGACTACTCATTGATCTTCACTTATATCTTTCGGAGTAGTTTGTTGTTGCTCTAGCGCTTCACTTATATCTTTTTAGAGCACGGTGGCGGTTTTATTTTATAGAAATAGATGAACTCTCATGCTTCACTTATATTATTTTGAGAGTCTTTAGAACATCATGGTAGTTTGCTTTGGTTATGAAACTAGTCCTAATATGATGGGCATCCAAGAGGGGTATAATAAAAACTTTCATATAGAGTGCATTGAATACTATGAGAAGTTTGATACTTGATGATTGTTTTGATATATGAAGATGGTGATATTAGAGTCATGCTAGTTGAGTGGTTATGAATTTAAGAAACACTTGTGTTGAAGTTTGTGATTCCCGTAGCATGCACGTATGGTGAACCGTTATGTGATGAAGTCGGAGCATGATTTATTTATTGATTGTCCTCCTTATGAGTGGCGGACGGGGACGAGCGATGGTCTTTTCCTACCAATCTATCCCCCTAGGAGCATGTGCATAGTACTTTGTTTCGATAACTAATAAATTTTTGCAATAAGTATGTGAGTTCTTTATGACTAATGTTGAGTCCATGGATTATACACACTCTCACCCTTCCACCATTGCTAGCCTCCCTAGTACCGTGCAACTTTCGCCGGTACCTCAAACCCACCATATACCTTCCTCAAAACAGCCACCATACCTACCTATCATGGCATTTCCATAGCCACTCCGAGATATATTGCCATGCAACTTTCCACCGTTCCGTTATTATGACACGCTTCATCATTGTCATATTGCTTTGCATGATCATGTAGTTGACATCATATTTGTGGCAAAGCCACCATTCATAATTCTTTCATACATGTCACTCGTGCATCATTGCACATCCTGGTACACCGCCAGAGGCATTCATATAGAGTCATATCTTGTTCTAAGTATCGAGTTGTAATTCTTGAGTTGTAATAAAATAAAAGTGTGATGATCATCATTATTAGAGCATTGTCCCAGTGAGGAAAGGATGATGGAGACCATGATTCCCCCACAAGTCGGGATGAGACACCGAACAAAAATAAATAAATAAAAGAGGCCAAAGAAGCCCAAATAAATAAAGAGAAAGAAAAGAGGCCAAAGAAACCCAAATAAATAAAGAGAAAGAAAAGAGGCCATAAAAAAGAGAAAAGGCCCAAATAAAAAATAAAAAAAATGAGAGAAAGAGAGAGAAGGGACAATGTTACTATCCTTTTACCACACTTGTGCTTCAAAGTAGCACCATGATCTTCATGATAGAGAGTCTCCTATGTTGTTACTTTCATATACTAGTGGGAATCTTTCATTATAGAACTTGGCTTGTATATTCCAATGATGGGCTTCCTGAAAATGCCCTAGGTCTTCATGAGCAAGCGAGTTGGATGCACACCCACTAGTTTCTTTTGTTAAGCTTTCATAAATTTATAGCTCTAGTGCATCCGTTGCATGGCAATCCCTACTCACTCACATTGATATCTATTGATGGGCATCTCCATAACCCGTTGTTATGCCTAGTTGATGTGAGACGATCTTCTCCTTTTTGTCTTCTCCACAACCACCATTCTATTCCACCTATAGTGCTATGTCCATGGCTCACTCTCATGTATTGCGTGAAGATTGAAAAAGGTTGAGAACATCAAAAGTATGAAACAATTGCTTGGCTTGTCATCGGGGTTGTGCATGATTTAAATATTTTGTGTGGTGAAGATGGAGCATAGCTAGACTATATGATTTTGTAGGGATAGCTTTCTTTAGCCATGTTATTTTGAGAAGCCATGATTGCTTAGTTAGTATGCTTGAAGTATTATTATTTTCATGTCAATATTAAACTTTTGTCTTGAATCTTATGGATCTGAACATTCATGCCAAAATGAAGAGAATTACTTAGAGAAATATGTTAGGTAGCATTCCACATCAAAAATTCTGTTTTTATCATTTACCTACTCAAGGACGAGCAGGAATTAAGCTTGGGGATGCTAATACGTCTCCAACGTATCTATAATTTTTTATTGTTCCATGCTATTATATTATCAACCTTGGATGTTTTATATGCATTTATATGCTATTTTATATGATTTTTGGGACTAACCTATTAACCTAGAGCCCAGTGCGAGTTTATGTTCTTTCCTTGTTTTAGAGTATCGCAGAAAAGGAAAATCAAACGGAGTCCAATTGACCTGAAACTTCACGGAACTTACTTTTGGAAGGAAAGAAGCCCAGAAGACTTGGAGTCCACGTAAGGGAAGCTTCGAGGAGGCCACGAGGTAGGGGGTGCGCCCACCCCCCTGGGCGCACCCTCCACCCTCGTGGCTCCCCTGACGTACTTCTTCCGCCTATATATCTCCATATACCCTAAAAACATCCGAGAGCACAATAGATCGGGAGTTCCGCCGCCAGAAGCCTCCGTAGCCACCGAAAGCCAATCTAGACCTGTTCCGGAACCCTGCCGGAGGGGGCAATCTCTCTCCGGTGGCCATCTTCATCATCCCGGTGCTCTCCATGACAAGGAGGGAGTAGTTCTCCCTCGGGGCTGAGGGTATGTACCAGTAGCTATGTGTTTGATCTCTCTCTCTCTCTCGTGTTCTTGAGGTGATACGATCTTGATGTATCGCGAGCTTTGCTATTATAGTTGGATCCTATGATGTTTCTTCCCCCTCTACTCTCTTGTAATGGATTGAGTTTCCCCTTTGAAGTTATCTTATCGGATTGAGTCTTTAAAGATTTGAGAACACTTGATGTATGTCTTGCCGTGCATATCTGTGGTGACAATGGGATATCACGTGATTCACTTGATGTATGTTTTGGTGATCAACTTGCGGGTTCCGCCCATGAACCTATGCATAGGGGTTGGCACACGTTTTTGTCGTGATTCTCCGGTAGAAACTTTGGGGCGCTCTTTGAGGTCCTATGTGTTGGTTGAATAGATGAATCTGAGATTGTGTGATGCATATCATATAATCATACCCATGGATACTTGAGGTGACATTGGAGTATCTATGTGACATTAGGGTTTTGGTTGATTTGTGTCTTAAGGTGTTATTCTAGTACAAACTCTAGGGTTTTTTGTGACACTTATAGGAATAGCCCAACGGATTGATTGGAAAGAATAACTTTGAGGTGGTTTCGTACCCTACCATAATCTCTTCATTCGTTCTCCGCTATTAGTGACTTCGGAGTGACTCTTTGTTGCATGTTGAGGGATAGTTATGTGATCCAATTATGTTATTATTGTTGAGGGAATTTGCACTAGCGAAAGTATGAACCCTAGGCCTTGTTTCAACGCATTGCAATACCATTTACGCTCACTTTTATCATTCGTTACCTTGCTGTTTTTATATTTTCAGATTACAAAAACTATTATCTACTATCCATATACCACTTGTATCACCATCTCTTCGCCGAACTAGTGCACCTATACAATTTACCATTGTATTGGATGTGTTGGGGACACAAGAGACTCTTTGTTATTTTGTTGCAGGGTTGCTTGAGAGAGACCATCTTCATCCTACGCCTCCTACGGATTGATAAACCTTAGGTCATCCACTTGCGGGAAATTTGCTACTGTCCTACAAATCTCTGCACTTGGAGGCCCAACAACGTGTACAAGAAGAAGGTTGTGTAGTAGACATCAATAACCCCAAAACGATAGCGGTAAATCAGTAAGAGACATCATAGGTCGTACCATATCTAGTAAAGTACAATTACGACATTCGGACACACCATTACGATGTGGTGTTCCAGGCGGCGTGAGTTGTGAAACTATTCTACATTGTTTCAAATGAATACCAAACTCATAACTCAAATATTCTCCTCCACGATCAGATCGTAGAAACTTTATTTTCTTGTTACGATGATTTTCAACTTCACTCTGAAATTCTTTGAACTTTTCAAACGTTTCAGACTTATGTTTCATTAAGTAGATATACCCATATCTGCTTAAATCATCTGCGAAGGTGAGAAAATAACGATATCCGCCACGATCCTCAACATTCATCGGACCACATACATCTGTATGTATGATTTCCAACAAATCTATTGCTCTCTCCATAGTTCCGGAGAATGGCATTTTAGTCATCTTGCCCATGAGGCACGGTTCGCAAGTACCAAGTGATTCATAATCAAGTGGTTCCAAAAGTCCATCAGTATGGAGCTTCTTCATGCGCTTAACACCGATATGACCTAAACGGCAGTGCCACAAATAATTTGCACTATCATTATCAACTCTGCATCTTTTGGCATCAATATTATGAATATGTGTATCGCTACTATCGAGATCCAACAAACCATTTTCATTGGGTATATGACCATAGAAGGTTTTATTCATGTAAACAGAACAACAATTATTCTCTAACTTACATGAATAACCGTATTGCAATAAACATGATCCAATCATATTCATGCTCAACGCAAACACTAAATAACATTTATTTTAGGTTTAACACTAATCCTGCAAGTATAGGGAGTGTGCGATGATGATCATATCAATCTTGGAACCATTTCCAATACACATCGTCACTTCACCCTTAACTAGTCTCTCTTCATTCTACAACTCCCGTTTCGAGTTACTATTCTTAAAAACTGAACTAGTATCAAATACTGAGGGGTTGCTATAAACACTAGTAAAGTATACATCAATAACATGTATATCAAATATACCTATGTCCACTTTGCCATCCTTCTTATCCGCCAATTACTTGGGGTAGTTCCGCTTCTAGTGACCAGTCCCTTTGCAGTAGAAGCACTCAGTTTCAGGCTTAGGTCCAGAATTGGGTTTTTTCACTTAAGCAGCAACTTTCTTGCCGTTCTTCTTGAAGTTCCCTTTTCTTCCCTTTGTCCCTTTACTTGAAACTAGTGGGTTTTTTTACCATCAAAACTTGATGCTTTTCTTGATTTCTACCTTCGTAGATTTCAGCATCACAAAGAGCTTGGGAATCGTTTCCGTTATGCCTTGCATATTATAGTTCATCACGAAGTTCTACTAAGTTGGTGATGGTGAGTAGAGAATTATGGCAATCACTATTTTATCTGGAAGATTGACTCCCACTTGATTCAAGCGATTGTAGTACCCAGACAATCTGAGCACATGCTCACTGCTTGAGCTATTCTCCTCCATCTTTTAGCTATAGAACTTGTTGGAGACTTCATATCTCTCAACTCGGGTATTTGCTTGAAATATTAACTTCAACTCCTGGAACATCTCATATGGTCCATGACGTTCAAAACGTCTTTGAAGTCCCGATTCTAAGCCGTTTAAGCATGGTGCACTAAACTATCAAGTAGTCATCATATTGAGCTAGCCAAACGTTCATAACATCTGCATCTCCTCCTGCAATAGGTTTGTCACCTAGCGGTGCATCAAGGACATAATTCTTCTGTGCAGCAATGAGGATAAACCTCAGATCACAGATCCAATCCGCATCATTGCTACTAACATCTTTCAACTTAGTTTTCTCTAGGAACATATCAAAAATAAAACAGGGGATCTAAACGCGAGCTATTGCTCTACAACATAGATATGCTAATACTACCAGGACTAAGCTCATGATAAATTTAAGTTCAATTAATCATATTACTTAAGAACTCCCACTTAGATAGACATCCCTCTAATCCTCTAAATGATCACGTGATCCATATCAACTAAACCATGTCCGATCATCACATGAGATGGAGTAGTTTCAATGGTGAACATGACTATGTTGATCATATCTACTATATGATTCACGCTCGACCTTTCGGTCTCAGTGTTCCGAGGCTATATCTGTTATATGCTAGGCTCGTCAAGTTTAACATGAGTATTCCGCGTGTGCAACTGTTTTGCACCCGTTGTATTTGAACGTAGAGCCTATCACACCCGATCATCACGTGGTGTCTCAGCACGAAGAACTTTCGCAATGGTGCATACTTAGGGAGAACACTTGTACCTTGATAATTAGTGAGAGATCATCTTATAAAGCTACCGTCGAACTAAGAAAAATAAGATGTATAAAAGATAAACATCACATGCAATCAAAATATGTGACATGATATGGCCATCATCATCTTGTGCCTTTGATCTCCATCTCCAAAGCATCGTCATGATTTCCATCATCACCGGCATGACACCATGATCTCCATCATCTTGATCTATATCAATGTGTCGTCACATGGTCATCTCGCCAACAATTGCTCTTGCAACTATTGCTATCGCATAGCGATAAAGTAAAGCAATTATTTGGCGCTTGCATCTTATGCAATAAAGAGACAACCATAAGGCTTCTGCCAGTTGCCGATAACTTCAACAAAACATGATCATCTTATACAACAACTTATATCTCATCACGTCTTGACCATATCACATCACAACATGCCCTGCAAAAACAAGTTAGACGTCCTCTACTTTGTTGTTGCAAGTTTTACGTGGCCACTACGGGCTGAGCAAGAACCGTTCTTACCTACGCATCAAAACCACAACGATAGTTTGTCAAGTTAGTGTTGTTTTAACCTTCTCAAGGACTGGGCGTAGCCACACTCGGTTCAACTAAAGTTGGAGAAACTGACACCCGCTAGTCACCTGTGTGCATAGCACGGCGGTAAAACCAGTCTCGCGTAAGCGTACGCGTAATGTCGGTCCGGGCTGCTTCATCCAACAATACCGCCGAACCAAAGTGTGACATGCTGGTAAGCAGTATGACTTATATCGCCCACAACTCACTTGTGTTCTACTCATGCATATTACATCAACGCATAAAACCTGGCTCGGATGCCACTGTTGGGGAACGTAGCAATTTCAAAATTTTCCTACGCACACGCAAGATCATGGTGATGCATAGTGAGGGAGTCCTAGATTAGGGGGTCTCCAGACAGCCGGACTATATCCTTTGGTTGGACTGTTGGACTATGAAGATACGAGATTGAAGACTTCGTCTCGTGTCCAGATGGGACTCTACTTGGCGTGGAAGGCAAGCTAGGTAATACAGATATGTATATCTCCTCCTTTGTAACCGACCTTGTGTAACCCTAGCCCCCTCCGATGTCTATATAAACTGGAGGGTTTAGTCCGTAGGACAACATACAATCATACCATAGGCTAGCTTCTAGGGTTTAGCCTCTTTGATCTCATGGTAGATCAACTCTTGTAGTACTCATATCATCAAGAAAAATCAAGCAGGACGTAGGGTATTGCCTCCATCAAGAGGGCCCGAACCTGGGTAAACATCGTGTCCCCTGCCTCCTGTTACCATCCGCCTTAGACGCACAGTTCGGGACCCCCTACCCGAGATCCGCCGGTTTTGACACCGACATTGGTGCTTTCATTGAGACTTCCACTGTGTCGTCACCATAAGGCTTGATGGCTCCTTCGATCATCACTAGCGATGCGGTCCAGGGTGAGGTTTTCCTCCCTGGACAAATCTTCGTATTCGGCGGCTTCGCACTGCAGGCCAATTCGGTTGGCCATCTGGAGCAGATCGAGAGCTACGCCCCTGGCCATCAGGTCAGGTTCGGAAACTTAAACTACACCGCCGACATCCACAGAGACTTGATCTTCGACGGATTCTAGCCCATGTCGGGTACGCCGCACAGTCATGATGAGCATGACGTAACTCTGCCATCGGACAGTGTTCGGGAGATCGCGTCCGCAACTACTCCGGCCGTTATTCCGAAGCAAATCGCGCCATCCAAGAGCAGAGGGATAGACCCCGCCGTGGAGGCCACCCTCTCAGTGGCGATAGTGCCAGATACTGACTTCACCCCTTACGAGAGCCGTGTCGCCGAACCACTGGGTTCATCTCCGGCCACGGACTCCGAGCCGCTCACATCCATGCCCGTTGAATCCGACTAGGCACCGATCATGGAGTTCACCTCCGCGGATATCTTTCAGCACTCGCCCTTTAGCGACGTGCTAAATTCATTAAGGTCTCTCTCCCTGTCAGGAGAACCTTGGCCGAACTATGTTCGGCTAGAATGGGATGCGGACGATGAAGAAATTCGCTGCCCACCCACCACCCACTTAGTAGCCACTATCGACAACTTAACCGACATGCTCGACTTCGACTCCGAAGACTTCGACGGTATGGACGACGAAGCCAGAGACGAACAGGAACCACTGCCCTCAGGGCGCTGGACTGCCACCTCATCATATGATATATACATGGTGGACACCCCCAAAGAAGGCAATGGCGACAAGACAGCGGAGGATGACCCCTCCAAGAAGCAACCCAAGCGCCGACGTCAGCGGCGCCGCTCTAAGTCCCGCCACAGCAAGAGCAGTGATACTGGCACAGGAGATAATAACACACCGGATAGTGCCAAAGAAAACAACAATCCCTTCCAGCACGATGTAGAGCTGGAGGACGAACAAGCTAGCCCTCCAGAGCAGGCAGCAGATGGAGAACCGGAGGAGGACAATTACATGCCTCTCTCCAAAGACGAGGCGAGCCTCGACGACAACGAATTTATCGTGCCCAAGGACCCCGTCGAGCAAGAGTGCTTCAAGCGCCGGCTTATGGCCACGGCAAATAGCCTGAAGAAAAAGCAGCAACAGCTTCAAGCTGATCAAGACTTGCTAGCAGACAGGTGGACCGAAGTCCTTGTGGCCGAGGAGCATGAGCTCGAGCGTCCATCCAAGAGTTACCCAAAACGCAGGTTGCTACCTCACCTCGAGGAGGAAGCATTGAAACCTCGTTCACCAGTGTACGATGCGGCTGACCGGCCACTACGCGGCCGAGCCAGAGAGGCGTTTCAGCCTGAAGTTCAGCCCGCACCCCATCGCCACTCAATCAAAAATACTAAGGCCCGGGGTAACACAGAGGACCTGCAAGACATATTGGACAGTAAGGCAAAAATTGCAAGGTCAATATACGGGACACGGGCATGCGCGCCAACATGGGATGATGATCGTCGCGTCGGATACATCAAGAGTAAATCCGGCCGGGCCAAATACAGCAGACAAGACTCATACGAACTGCGTCGGGATATAGCCCAGCACAGAGGTGCCGCACACCCCATATGCTTCACTGATGAAGTTATGAATCATGAATTCCCGGAGGGTTTCAAACCCGTAAATACCGAATCATACGATGGCACAACAGATCCCGCTGTATGGATTGAGGATTTCCTCCTTCACATTCACATGGCTCGCGGTGATGATCTACATGCCATCAAGTACCTCCCACTCAAACCCAAAGGACCAGCTCGGCATTGGCTAAACAGCTTGCCAGCAGATTTCGTCGGCAGTTGGGAGGATCTGGAAGATGCATTCCTTGACAACTTCTAGGGCACTTATGTGCGGCCACCGGATGCTGATGACTTGAGCCACATAACCCAACAGCCGGGGGAATCGGCCAGTGTCGGTGTACTAGAGTAGGGGTACCCTAGTATCCCGAACTTGTGCACGGGCAGTCGCAGCATCCCGCGGCAAGGCTTGCCGGGTGACCGCCAAGGTCCTCCGTGGTTCCTTTGGAGCCATCCAAGGACAAAGTATCCAAGCCAAGGAGACAAGACCCCGGCAAGAGGAGCTTGCCAGGAAGGCCAACCAAGGCATATCCAAGCCAAGGAGACAAGACCCCGGCAAGAGGAGCTTGCCGGGAAGGCCAACCAAGGCACCTCAAGGAACTTGCCGCGACGCACCACGCGTCCCGGCAAGGCCCGGTGAGCGACAAGCTCCCGGACGCGACAAGACAACGACCGCGGCAAGGCGCTTGCCACGGCAAGCCACCACTCTGTGCCCGCGCTCCAGCACATCCACCAACGTGTCGCTCTAGGACCCTTCCAGGCATACGTGGCGGGAGGCTGTGCAGCCAGCGGTGCGCGGTGGCAAGCGGCGCTGACAAGATTGCCATCGTGGCGAGCGGTGGCGTCCCTGACGGTCCCTTTTGCACTAATTAGGCGACGCAGACGGGCATTTAATGCCCTTGTCCCCTGCCGTCAGGGTTAGGTATGATACACTGTAGCAGGTAGCTGTACCTACCACAGCACCTTTCCATTTTTACCCTTTGTCTCCGTTGCCACCTGGCGGTGACCCCTTGAGCATATAAAAGGAGGCCCGTGCGCAACGTAGAGGGGGGGAGGAAGGGAACACTCACGCTCGGTCTCGTTAGCTGCTGGAGTGTACTGTAGCACTCCGCGCTCCCGAGCAAGAACTAAATACAAACCACAAAGCAGGAGTAGGGTTTTACGCATCCGTGCGGCCCGAACCTGGGTAAACCGCTCGTGTGCTTCGCCTCGATCCGCTCTTCGTGCGACCTCCGCCCCCGCCGAACCGAAAGGGACTCGGCCCGCCGGTCCCATAGGTGTTCGTGGATCAGTCCCCCGACATCTTTGGCGTGCCAGGTAGGGGAGCGTCGAGGTTGTGTGAACCAGATCCGGCATTCACGCGAGCTAGATCTTCATCATCTTCATCGACATGCCGCCGAAGAAGAAGGCTTCAGAGGCAGCTGCTCCGTCCGCGCCGAACCCACCACCGCCGGAGCAAACGGCTGATGGGGCGGACGCCGGCGGAAGAACGGGCGTCGACGAGGGAGCTCACGGTGCTGCCAGGTCCAAGGACAAGGCTGCGCTGCCCATCGGCGGCGTAGTCGGTTCCCACAACGACCGGGCGCACTCCAAGACCTCGGCGTCCGTACATGCACCGCGCCCATCTCAGGAGGCGCGGGACCGGCAGCGTCATGGTACTCACGGTACCATGCGTTTGCTGGACCAAGATCGAGCTGGTGGATCTCGGAGTGCTCAAGACCAGCATGCACACCAACATGCTAGCGCGAGCGAGGCACGGTCGCCTGGACAGGATACTGCTCCTTCTAACATAGTTAGAAGTCCGAGCATATCCCGCTCCTCGCACCGTTCGCCACCGCCACCCGCCACTGCAGCAGAAGCTTTGGCGCGAGCTCAACTGCTCCTGGACTACCCTCCAACAGCAGACAAGATCGACGACTGGAGGGCTACCATTCAGAGTCTCATCGGCTTCGCCAACGGCGACACTCAACGGCAGCCGAGTACGTCGCAGCCGCGGCAAGTCAGCCAGGCACGAGCCGGTGGCGACAAGACCGGTGGGGGTGCAACCACTGTGCACTCTCCGCCCCGAAGGCCAAGATCGCCAACTCACCGGATCCACCTCGACAGCGACTCCACCGCGTCATCAGATCCACGAGCTCGTCGCGATCAGCGCCAAGTTCTTCACGAACGACAGCAAGAAGACGCTCGTACTCGCATCGAGCGCCGAAGAGAAGCGCGACATCAATCAGACCAGCGCGCTGGGCCCTCTGTCATTATGCATGCGCCAGGGGAACCAGGCGACTTGCCGTACGCGGTAGGTTGCCCTGCGTTTACTCGTGAGCTGCGGCAAGTCCAGTGGCCCAGCATGAAGAATTTCAAGCCAGACGTACCAGAGAAGTACGATGGCAAGTCGCATCCGTCGGAGTTCCTCAGCATCTACACCATCGCGGTGCAGGCTGCCGGGGGGCGGGACGACAAGATCCTTGCCAACTACTTCCCGCTGGTGCTCAAGCCCAACGTCAGGTCCTGGCTCATGCACTTGCCGGACAACTCCATATCCTCCTGGGCAGACCTATGCCATCAGTTTGTCGGCGCCTTTACAGGCAGCCACAAACCTCATGGCCAAGAGAGCGATCTTCATCTACTCGCCCAGAAGGAAGGAGAGCCCCTGCGCAAGTACATTCAGAGATTCAGCCGTGTAGAGCACAACATCCCAGATGTCCACCCTGCCGCGGTCATCAGCGCATTCCATCAGAACGTGCGTAACCGCAGGATGCGGGAGGAGATGGCGATGTGCAAGATCAGAGACGTCAGTGAGCTGTATGCCCTGGCTGATAAGTGTGCACGTGCTGAAGAAGGGAGGAAACTCCTCAGAGAGAATACAGGAGCAGAAGGATCTGACAGCGAGGATGTTGCCCCGGCAAAGAAAAACCGGCGGCGGAACAACAGGAAGAAGAAAGGCAAATATGTGCTAGTCGTTGAGCAGTCCGGCAACGAAGGTGGCGCCAAGAAAGCAAAAGCTGGTAGCTCCGGCAAGGAGATTGCCGCATGCACCAACTGCCAGGCTGTGGCGGTCGTCGACAAGCAGGACGGCACCGACAAGCAGTACTGCAAGAACCACCGCACCAAGGGCCATGACCTCCAGAGCTGCAAGAAGGTCGAGCAGCTTGTCCAGCAGCAAAAGGCTGAATACGAGCGACGCGACAAGGAGAGGGCCCAAGGAGGCGCTGGAGAATCCGGCAAGAAGTGCGCCGGCCGGGGAGGACGCTGCGGCAAGGCCAAGCAGCGGCAAGGAGACAGACCTCCCCGCGGCCGCGACAAGGATGAAGATGACGACGAAGAAGAAGACATGGATAATGTTGAGACCAGTGTGCAGGAGTTCCAGAAAGCCACAGAGGTCTTGTGCGTTGACGGCGGTGCTTCTCTGCATACTTCGCACCACCAACTCAAGCAGTGGGTGCGGGAAGTCAATGCGGCGGAACCACCTGTCAAGTCACGCAAGCTTCTGAAATGGTCCAGCACGCCTATCATCTTTGATATTGAGGACCACCCTGATCGCACAACTGCGGTCGGGTGCTTGCCGATGTTGGTTTCACCAACTATCCGCAACCTCAAGGTCACTAAGATGCTAGTTGACAGCGGGGCCGGCTTGAACCTGATCTCCTCCGCTGTACTCCAGAAACTCCAGATCCCTGACAGCGAGCTTGAAGAGACCGGAACATTCCAAGGAATCAACCCGGGAAGGAGCAAGCCGAAGGGGAAGGTCACGTTGCCAGTAACATTTGGCAGCGAGGTGAACTTCAGAACTGAGAGGGTCACTTTTGACGTTGCCGATATTCCATTGCCTTACAATGGGATACTTGGCCGTCCAGCACTCGCCAAGTTCATGGCAGCCTCTCACTACGCATACAACATGCTGAAGATGCCAGGCCCGATAAGCGTCATCTCTGTCCCTGGCGACAAGAAGGATGCTCTTATCTGCGCTGATAAGATCTACCAGGAAGCGGCAGCCGCAACAGATCGCAAGTCACCTGCCGTTGAAGCTCCCGGGGGAAAGAAGACCAAGTCCGGCAAGAGTTCTGATGCCCACTCCGGCAAGCGCACCTCTTCGGAGTGCTGCGCTGCCGTCGAGGACGCACCATCGAGCTCCACCAGCAAGTGTAAGAAGACAATGGCAGCTCCGCCAGAGACGAAGAAGGTGTCCGCCAAGGAGGACGGCACTGGTGGTACCTTCACCATCAGTGCCACTCTCGACCCTAAATAGGAAAGCGCGCTCATTGCTTTCCTGTGGGCGAATGTCGACGTGTTTGCGTGGCAACCGTCTGACATCCCCGGTGTTCCCAGGAAAGTAATTGAGCACCATCTTGCCATTTGTCCTCATGCACGGCCCGTCAAGCAGAAGGTCAGGAAGCAAGCAGTGGAGCGCCAAGAATTCATCGCAGAAGAGATCAAGAAGTTGGAAGCAGTAGGCCTTGTCAGAGGAGTGCTCCATCCTACGTGGTTGGCCAATCCTGTAGTCGTGCGCAAGGCAAACGGGAAATGGAGACTTTGTATCGACTTTACCAATGTTAACAAAGCTTGTCCCAAAGACCCATTTCCTTTGCCGCGCATTGACCAGATTGTTGACTCCACGGCCGGATGTGACTTGCTTTCATTTCTTGATGCGTACTCAGGATACCATCAGATCTTCATGGCAGAAGAGGATGAGGAGAAGACCGCATTCATTACTCCATGTGGCACGTACTGTTTCATACGGATGCCTTTCGGATTAAAAATGTTGGTTCAACATTTTCAAGGGTAGTCCATATCGCTCTTGAGCCACAAATACACAGAAATGTGGAAGCCTACATGGATGACATAGTGGTCAAGAGCAAGGACAAGGCAACTCTAATTCAAGATTTAGACGAGACCTTTGCAAATCTGTGCAAGATCAGCCTCAAGCTCAACCCCGAGAAGTGTGTGTTTGGAGTCCCCTCCGGCAAGCTTCTCGGGTTTTTCGTGTCTCAGCGGGGAATCGAAGCCAATCCCGACAAGATCAAGGCCATTGAGCAGATTGAAGCACCAAAGCGCGTCAAGGATGTACAAAGACTTGCCGGTTGCGTGGCTGCTCTCAGCAGGTTTATCTCTAGGTCTGCTGAGCGCGCCCTGCCGTTTTTCAAAATATTGAAAAAGGCAGGTCCAATGAAATGGACTCCGGAAGCGGAGGCTGCGCTGCAAGACCTGAAGAGATACCTGTCCTCCCCTCCAATACTTGTCGCACCTAAGCCACAAGAGAAGTTGCTGCTGTATATAGCGGCAACCAATCAAGTGGTTAGTGCTGCGTTAGTAGCAGAGAGGGAGGCAGATGACGAGCCAGCAACCACGGCAGGCGCATCCAGCGACAAGCAGGGGGCTTCCCCGACAAGCTCTGGTCCCGACAAGGACGGATCCGCGCAGACGCGCGAGGAGATACAAAAGAAAATGGTGCAGCGCCCAGTTTACTTTGTCAGTTCCCTTCTGCAGGGGGCTAGGTCAAGGTACTCTGGCGCGCAGAAATTGCTTTTCGGCCTTCTCATGGCCTCGAGAAAGCTGCGCCATTACTTCCAAGCACATGAGATCACAGTTGTCACTCGCTTTTCGCTGAAGAGGATACTACAGAATCCAGAAGCGACAGGCAGGATTGTTGAGTGGGCACTAGAACTGTCAATCTTTGGCCTCAACTTTGAGAGTACTTCAACTATCCAAAGCAGAGCATTGGCAGAATTCATAGCAGAATGGATGCCAACACCAGATGAAGAAATTCCAGAAATGAGCATCCCCGTCGAGGAAGCAAGAAAAGAGTGGCTGATGTACTTTGATGGTGCCTTTTCGCTGCAAGGCGCCGGCGCTGGCGTGTTGCTTGTCGCACCCGCCGGAGAGCACCTCAAGTACGTAGTCCAGATGCACTTTCCCAAGGAGCAAGCGACAAACAATACTGCAGAGTATGAAGGCTTGCTTGCCGGTCTCAGGATCGTGGCAGACCTTGGGATCAAGAAGCTCATTGTCAGGGGTGACTCGCAGCTTGTCGTCCGCCAAGTGAACAAGAGCTATCAGAGTCCGTTGATGGAAGCCTACGTCGACGAAGTGAGAAAGCTAGAAGAGCATTTTGACGGCCTACAGATGGAGCATGTTCCAAGAGCTCAGAACGCCATTGCTGATGGCCTGTCAAAGTGCGCCGCACTTAAGTTATCTGTGGAACCAGGGATCTTTGTGCTCAAGCTGACTCAACCGTCTGTAACGCCATCAACTGGACAGAGCAAGAAGAGGAAGTTGATTTCTGGTGACTATTTTCCGGCAGAGCTTCCCGAAGCCGCCGTCAAGAAGATCCCCAAGATCAACGCCAAGAGTGCTGAGGAGCAATCTGCTCCGGCAAGCCCTAGGGTTTGTTCCGTTAAAGCAGAAGCTCCCGACAAGTTTTGCTCCAGCAAGCTTGCCGGGGAACGTCAAGCTCCGGCAGAGCAGCAGGTCCTCGCCGTAGAAGCGGATGTTCCCGCAGCAGCAGATTTGCCTTTAGTCCTTGTTGTCGAGCCACAAGCTCCAGCATGGGCACAGCAGATTGTCCGTTTCCTTCAGACAGGAGAACTTCCCAAAGAGCAAGAAGAAGCGGAAAGAGTAGCCCGGCAGTCAAGTATGTACCAGTTTGTCGACAACACACTGTACAGAAGAAGACTCAACGGTGTGAAATTGAAGTGTATTCACCGGGAAGACGGACAAAAGCTGTTGGCAGAGATACATGGAGGCATATGTGGTCACCACATTGGCGCAAGAGCACTTGCCGGCAAAGCATTCCAGCAAGGTTTCTTTTGGCCGACATCCCTCCAGGATGCAACTACACAAGTAACCAAGTGTGAAGCGTTCCAGTTCCATTCCAAGCAGATACACCAACCAGCTCAAGCTCTCCAGACGATCCCTTTATCCTGGCCATTTTCGGTCTGGGGGCTCGACATCCTCGGCCCCTTCCCCCGAGCAATCGGGGGCTTTGAGTACTTGTACGTTGCAATCGACAAGTTCACAAAGTGGCCGAAAGTGGAACCAGTGAGGAAGGTGACAGCACAGTCAGCAGTCAAGTTCTTCAGGTCGATTGTTTGCCGCTTCGGGATCCCTAACAGGATAATCACCGACAACGGTACGCAATTCACGAGCCGCACCTTCATGCAGTACGTCCAAGATCTTGGCGCCAAGGTCTGCTTTGCTTCTGTTGCTCACCCGAGAAGCAACGGTCAAGCGGAGAGGGCAAATGCTGAAGTGCCGCGTGGGCTCAAGACCAAGACTTTCGACAAGCTGCACAAGTGCGGAAGAAACTGGATCGAGGAGCTGCCGGTGGTTCTTTGGTCAATCAGAGCGACGCCAAATCGAGCCACTGGCCAGACACCTTTCGCTCTAGTCTATGGAGTAGAGGCAGTTCTCCCCACGGAACTCGTATACGGGTCACCTCGAGTGCTCGCTTATGATGAGCTTGAGCAAGAGCAGCTGCGACAAGATGACGCGCTGCTCCTTGAGGAAGACCGTCTTCAGGCTGCTGTACGAGCTGCTCGCTACCAGCAAGCTTTGCTTCGCTACCATAGCCGCAAAGTTAACGCCAGAAGTCTCGAGGAAGGCAACCTTGTTCTTCGGCGTGTTCAGTCCGCCAAGAATTCCAACAAGTTGACGCCGAAGTGGGAAGGCCCTTACCGGGTGAAACGAGTCACTAGGCCTGGCGCTGTCCGCCTTGAGACCGAAGATGCCATTCCGGTGAGCAACTCCTGGAACGTTGAGCATCTTCGTAAGTTTTACCCGTAAGGCGCGGTTGTCGGAACCTGTTCCGGCAACCACCTTTTGTACCAGTCTTGCCGCTGTTGCATGTAATCCTTTGTACAAAGCCGGGCGCAGACCCCGTGCATAAGTAAAGCTCATGTGCTCCGCACATCTTGTCAAATTCATGCTTTCTATATTTTGCATATGTGATCTAACACTTTGTGCAGCACCTACTCCCCGGTAAGCAATAACGAGCCATAAGGCTCCATATCTTTATTTTCTCTTCTTTCTTTTTTCTCAAGGAAAGGAAGGTTCCCTCGCCCACAAGTTTGCCGGGGGGGAAAGGAGAAGATAATAGTATGGACCAGGCGTCGTTCAAGAAAGTTTCACCTTACCGGGAAGCAAACAACAGAAAAGATAAGTTGCCAAAGTTTGAGCAATCAGATTTATTAAATTTTTAAGTTATCTCCCTTGAACGACCACACTTTGTATGGAAAACCTATGCGCGGAGGAACCAACTCGTAGCTAGTTGCGCCCTTACTTTGTTTCGAGTCCGCTCAACAACTTGAGTGAGCTGCGACTAGTTGCGACAAGGTTTCTTGTCGGTAACGGCACCGCCAGCAGGCTGCTGACGTTCCGCACTCAGCGCTCGCGGTTAAGGTGCCTGCACCGGCAAGTTCCCTAAAAGCGTAGGGCAAAAACATACAAAGGGAGGAATTAAGTAAAGGGAATAACATTGCAATCATTACCCGGAATAGAGTTATATTACAAGATAGCTTGTCGCGGCTCTAACAGATTGTTCTCATAACATGACCAGCAGCGACAAGAAAAGAAGAAAACGGGCGGCCTAGTCTACGCGATCGCCCTCAATCCTCTTGATCCCGCTCACCTTGTACACAATGGGTGCGACAAGGGTCTTGAGCGCCTCCAGATCAGCATCCGGCGGCAGGGTCTTGAGGACGTTGGTGAAGTTGAGGCCCGGATTGCAGAAGGCCACCTTCACCAACACTTTTTGAAGAGCTCCCGCGCAGATCTTGCGCGACTCGTCGGCCAGCTGCTTTGGGATCCTCTCCCGGAGTCGCTGGAGGGCCGTCACCACACCTTTGAAGAACAAGGTGAGCTTGGCGCTGGGTTGGAGGTTCTCATTAGAAGGATACCCGAGATCCTCCACCCCCAGCTGCGCCAGCTCCCTGTCAACATCTGCGGTAGCACTCACGAGACTCTCCGTCCAGTGCTCCACATTCTCCCTGAAAGCATTCTGGGCGGCGGTAGAACTCTCCAGCAGCGCCTTGTCGGCCTTGATCTCCTCCTTCAAGGCCACCTCCTGCTCCTTGGCGCCGTCCAGCGTCTTGGTCAAAGTGGTCAGCTTCAACTCAAGATCCGCGTTGGAGTCCTTGGCGGCGCTAAGCTCTTTGCCCTTCTCGGCGAGATCGGCCTCCAGCTGCGCCACCTTCGTCTCCAGCTCCTTCTTGGCGGCCTCGGCAACTGCGGCAGCATCCTCTGCTTGCTTAAGGGCTCCGCCAATTGTTGCTCACGCGCGGCAAGCTCCTCTTCGTGGGCGTCAAGGTTGACTTTCCGCTGCGCCAGCTCGCCCTCCTGCGCAGACAGCTTCGCAGCGGCAAGCCGCTGTTGCTCTTCAACTTCGGCCTTCTCGAGGAAGAAGGCCTTCTGCGCTTCGGCGAGTTGCTCCCGCTCCTCTGCCAGGGACCGGAGAGCTTCCTGGTTGAGACTCCGGAGCTCCTCCGCGCGCTTCTCGATGTCCGTTCCTACCTTCGCGACAAGCGCCTCGCGGGATTCCAGCTTGGCTTGCCGTGCACGGTAGAGCGACACCAGCTTCCGCAGCAGCCGCTCCTCCTCAGGCTCGCTGCTGCTGCTGCTCGGCGTGTCAACCAGCGTCAGCCCAGCGGAGGCGAGCACCTCTCCGTCAAAGCTCTCCCCCTCGACCGGCACCCTGGAGCTTGACGCCCAGGGAAGGTTGATGAAGACGCCGTCGCCGGCCTTCAGGTAGACGCCTGGCTGGGGCTCTTCGGAGCCTGGCGCTGCGGCAGCGGCGGATGGGTCGGCGGTCGACGTAGCGCCCGGCGCTCCTGCGGCCTCAGGGCCGTCAGTGCGATCGCCAGACCCCCCGCCTGCTTCTTCAGTGGCAGCGGCGTCGTCGGCGGCAACCTCGGTCTCCATCGGCTCCGTAGCAGATGGGTCTGACGGCCGGAAAAGGGAGAAGAGTCAAGCAAATACCCAAGAAGATCAAAAGAAGAAGAACCCAAGGGAAGTTTCGAAGCGAAAGGATTACCTGTACCGGGTTCTGCAGTCGTGGTCTTCGCCGTCGAGGGGCCGCTGGTGCTGTCCCTTGCCGGAGAACTCTCCCTTGCCGGAGAGCTCTCCCTTGCCGGAGGACTCTCCCTTGGCTCCTGGTGGGGCTGCTCCGCTCCTACACAAACCAACAGTCAGATATCAGCAAAGACAGAGTATCCATGCGCACCTCACAGCGGAAAGCGAACCATATACTTACGCTGGGGGCTGCCCTGGAGAAAAGTTGCCGGGTCCGGCAAGGTTGTCTCGGGCGCACCCCCTGCTGTCGCAGTGGGTTCGTCCTCGATGACAATCACTGGGACCTTGGCTCTCTTTGCTACTCTCTGGGCCAGAGTCCTAAAGAGGAACAAGTTCAGAGTAAAGCAAATGAGATACAAGACAAAACAGCAAGGATTGAAGAACTACAAGTACAACAAGAGAATCTTACTCTTCTTCTTCTTCGTCGGAGCTGAACGCGTAGAAGTAGAAGTCCGGCCCACGTCCAGCACGAGGAGGCGGAGGAGTAGTTTCCCTTGGCCGCTTGGCGGGAACAGTGGCGGTGGCCTGAGACGACCCCGCTCCAGTTGCCGTCGCAGTATGAGGTGCTCCCGCGGCAACAGTGCTTGCCGCGGTGGAGCGCGTCACGCGGCGCGGCGACTGTTCACTCGCCTGCCGCCCCGCTACGTCCCCGGCCTTGCGAAGACGCCTTCTTGGTGGGGATGGAGGCTCTGCTTGCGGCGAGCTGCCTAAAGATGAGGAGGAAGAGGAGTTGATCTCCAGCGAGCCGCTCGTATCCTTGGCGGGCTCGCTCGACTCGGCGTTATGCCCGGCAAGCCCTTTCTCGCCGGCGGACTCCCCTCACTCGGCATGGCTTGCCGCCTCTGCTGCATCTGCCTCCTCTATGGTGAATCCAAATTCGCCCGCGGCTGCGGCTGCCGCCGCCTCTCCCAGCCTAGTGGCAATGCGTGTCATCTCCGCATCGGTGGTGTCGCGGGTGAGGCTATCCTTTTCGTCGGAGCGGATCGGCACTTCTACCAAGCCATCAAAGAATTGCTGCACGACGTCGTCTGCAGGCTCTTGCCAAGTTGGGACAATTCCATGCGAATCGCACAGCGGCATCATTGCACGGATGCGGTCGAGCGCGGAGTTGTTGCACAACGGAACGACACCCCCTGGCAACCTGAACACTTCGGGATGTTGAGGGTCATACTTGAACAGCTCCTGGAGCAACGCGTTAAGCTCCAGAACAGTGAAGTTGAAGTTGAGGCCCGGACGCAGCCTCATGATAGCCGCCGCATTCTTGAATTCCCAGGCAGGTCTCCCCCGTTCCTGCAGGGGGTGATGCGGCGGCGAAGAAAATCTACGCCAACAGCGCCTACAGTGAGCCCGGCAAGCCTGAGGCGTAGGATCCGGGTGACGGCAATCTTAAGCCTATCATCTTCCGGGGCCACGTCACTCCAATCGCTGCCGCGTGCTACTGGGGCTTGGCGCCGGGCGGTAAACGGCTGCGGGTTCTCCTCGACAATCCAGCACCAGTCTGCTCTCCATTCCTCCCACTTTCCGCAGAACTCTCCCTCCAGATAAGTGTCCTTCTTGTCGTCCCTCGAGATCCAGGCGATTCCGCCGGATAAAGGCTCTCCTCTCTCTACTCGGGGCATAAAGAAGTGGCGGAAAAGGGCTACATTGGGATGGACTCCGACAAAGTTTTCGCAGAGATGTGCGAAAACTGCCATGGTCAGAACGGCATTGGGGGTGAAGTCAAGGAGGTGGAACCCGTAGGTGTTCATGATATCGCAGAAAAACTCAGAGAAGGGCGGGCAGAGCCCGCAGTAGAAGAACAAGGCGAAGAAAGGATATCCGTTTGGAGCCATTTTCCAAGCGGCGGTTGGAAGTACCTTCGTGCGCGGATGCGCTCGCGTCTCCGTCGACCAGAAGAGGTAGTAATTCTCCCTCAGCTCCCTCGCGGCGAGCTTGGGGGGAAGATTGCCCGCTCCTTTCGCAGCGCCGCAAGCCGCTGCGCCTCGGTCGACTTCACAACCTTCCCCTTGTCGGCTCTCGGAGCCATGGCGGAAGTGGTGGAGGAGATCGACGGCATTGGTGGTGCTGGTGGTGATGGGGGGCGGGGCGCTGCTCTCTTTCAGCTTTGGGAAGACGAGGGAGCGGCGGAGGCTTCCGAGATTGGAGTAGCAACCGGCGAATGGGCGAACTGCCCCTGTTTCCCCTGCTTATAAGGAGGGAGGGGGCGGACGTTCCGCATTTCCGAATAAAGAAACCACCCACGATCTCTCCCACGATGCCGCATTCAACGCGTGCCGTTCGGGGAGGGCGCGGTGGATACGGGGAGAGATACGGCGTAACCCAGGCCGCGCGTGCCCGTGCCCTGTTTTGGGCCTGGCCCAACAGCGCTCGGCATCGTGTATGGCCCAGGCCCGGGGGCTCCTGTCGGTGTACTAGAGTAGGGGTACCCTAGTATCCCGAACTTGTGCACGGGCAGTCGCAGCATCCCGCGGCAAGGCTTGCCGGGTGACCGCCAAGGTCCTCCGTGGTTCCTTTGGAGCCATCCAAGGACAAAGTATCCAAGCCAAGGAGACAAGACCCCGGCAAGAGGAGCTTGCCGGGAAGGCCAACCAAGGCATATCCAAGCCAAGGAGACAAGACCCCGGCAAGAGGAGCTTGCCGGGAAGGCCAACCAAGGCACCTCAAGGAACTTGCCGCGACACGCCACGCGTCCCGGCAAGGCCCGGTGAGCGACAAGCTCCGGGACGCGACAAGACAACAACCGCGGCAAGGCGCTTGCCGCGGCAAGCCACCACTCTGTGCCCGCGCTCCAGCACATCCACCAACGTGTCGCTCTGGGACCCTTCCAGGCGTATGTGGCGGGAGGCTGTGCAGCCAGCGGTGCGTGGTGGCAAGCGGCGCTGACAAGATTGCCATCGTGGCGAGTGGTGGCGTCCCTGACGGTCCCTTTTGCACTATTTAGGCGACGCAGACGGGCATTTAATGCCCTTGTCCCCTGCCGTCAGGGTTAGGTATGATACACTGTAGCAGGTAGCTGTACCTACCGCAGCACCTTTCCATTTTTACCCTTTGTCTCCGTTGCCACCTGTCGGTGACCCCTTGAGCATATAAAAGGAGGCCCGTGCGCAACGTAGAGAGGGGAGGAAGGGAACACTCACGCTCGGTCTCGTTAGCTGCTGGAGTATACTGTAGCACTCCGCGCTCCCGAGCAAGAACTAAATACAAACCACAAAGCAGGAGTAGGGTTTTACGCATCCGTGTGGCCCGAACCTGGGTAAACCGCTCGTGTGCTTCGCCTCGATCCGCTCTTCGTGCGACCTCCGCCCCCGCCGAACCGAAAGGGACTCGGCCCGCCGGTCCCATAGGTGTTCGTGGATCAGTCCCCCGACAGCCAGACAATTCTGGACACGGTTCTTGACTAAGAAAAACTAAATTGTAGTCTGTCCGGATGCAGAGGCCCTAGCGGCATTCAAGCATAACATCCGCGACGAGTGGCTCGCCCGCCACCTCGGCCAGGAGAAGCCGAAATCTATGGCAGCCCTCACAACACTCATGACCCGCTTTTGCGCGGGCGAGGACAGCTGGCTGGCTCACAGCAACAACACATCAAGGAATCCGGACACCTCGGATACCAAAGATGTTAACGGTAGGCAGCGTCGTAACAGACCAAAGCGTCGCAATAACGGCGATAACACCGAAGATACGGCAGTCAATGCCGGATTCAGAGGCGCTAGATGCGGTCAGGGAAAAAGCCATTTAAAAGAAATACTCCGGCTCCGTCCAGTCTGGATCGCATACTGGATAGATCGTGTCAAATCCACGGCACCCCCGACAAGCTAGCCAATCACACCAACAGAGAATGCTGGGTGTTCAAGAAGGCCGGCAAGTTAAATATCGAAAACAAGGACAAGGGGCTGCATAGCGATGACGAGGAGGAGCCCCGGCCGCCGAACACAGGAGGACAGAAGGGGTTTCCCCCACAAGTGAAGACGGTGAACATGATATACGCAACCCACATTCCCAAGAGGGAGCGGAAGCGTGCACTAAGGGACGTCTATGCGATGGAGCCCGTCGCCCCAAAGTTCAACCCATGGTCTGCTTGCCCGATCACCTTCGATCACAGGGACCACTCCACTAGCATCCGTCATGGCGGATTCGCCACACTGGTCCTAGACCCCATTATTGACAGATTTCACCTCACTCGAGTCCTTATGAACGGCTGTAGCAGCCTAAACCCGCTCTATCAGGATACAGTGCGAAAAATGGGTATCGATCCCTCGAGGATCAAACCCAGCAAAACCACCTTTAAGGGCGTCATCCCAGGTGTAGAAGCTCATTGCACAGGCTCAATCACACTGGAAGTATTCTTCGGATCACCGGACAACTTCCGAAGCGAAGAGTTAATCTTCGATATCGTCCCGTTTCGCAGTGGCTATCACACACTGCTCGGACGGACAACATTTGCAAAATTCAATGCAGTGCCGCATTACGCATACCTCAAGCTCGAGATGCCAGGACCTCGCGGGGTCATAACGGTAAATGGAAACACAGAACGCTCGCTCCGTACGGAAGAGCACACTGCGGCCCTTGCAGCAGAAGCACAAAGTAGCCTGTTCAGGCAGACCACTCATTCGGCGTCACAGTCCCCGGACACCTTCAAGCGAGTTCGGAACAAGCTGCAACAAGATCGCCTGGCACGATCAGAGCTCGCCTAGCAATTCGTCCCCCGTTCCAGTCCCAGTCAAGCGACAAAATCCGTGTCGCATGTACATAACTACGCACTGAAAATACCATGGACATAGGCGGGGGCATGATCAGGACATGCCCCGCAATGTGGCTTAACCACCCTAGGGGTTGTATACCTTTATCATTCCTTTTTTCTTTCAGGGCCTAACTCTCTGGAAGCCCTTTCCGGCAGTACGATTGCCGGACACATTCCGGAAGCAACAACCAAGGCGGCAAGAAGCTAAGATGAACACGGGAACCGCCAGGTGGTCTCTAGTAATAATTGATATACCCGCTTTTCACTATTTATGCGTAGCTTGCCCTGGGATAGGACATTTCGAATTGTCCTACTTTATGCTTATTGCACTACTTGTACCAAGTACGCTTCGACGTATTACCAAAATAACAATGCATATCATTAATCTGTCATTGCATTATTTAAGTTTTTCTTTTTCTCTTATATGTCCATTTACGACAATCCGCACCCGCATGTTCGGGTACGGTCAGTTCACTAGGGGTTCTCGTTTACCCCATAATACGACGCAAGAAGTCCGAACACTTTCGACAGTGCAGCACCCCGAACTTATAGCATTATATGCATCAGCTCTGAATCATGTCTTTGGTCGAATGTTGGGTTGCCCGGCTCCCATGCTTTGGTACCTTACGTTCCGCTATATCGGCTAAGGTAGCGGTGGGAGAACTACCGCGACTGTGTCCCGGTTCTTCCGGATGAGCACCTCAGTAGAGAAAGCCAAAAACTGACTGTCATGATAAGGCGAGAGACTGGTCGCTGTTCGAGAGGTCTCAAGTCCTTAAAGACTTTTCCGCTTTGGGCGAGGAGTCGGCCTTGTCCGGCTTAGGCATGTATAGTGGCCCAAATTCGGCCCTCCGAATACCAGGGGCTTCACCAAAATTTAAAATCATAGACTTCTATGGCTAAGTGAGAGTGATAAAGCATTATAGTCCGATTGCCTGGTTCGTTGCACTGAACACCTCCCTTGAAGGACCCAAAATTCGGGTAAAGAGTGTTCGGGTTTACCCCAAACACCCTAGTACTAGTTACATGGGGATAGAAGCCGACGACTGGCCAACTCTCAGATTTTATAAACGGCCGCACAGAAGGTAATATTTTAAATTAAGAAAGCGTCGCATGGCGCAAACGAACTCGTTTCATATTACAGGATCACATGAGCATGTTCATTCAAAAATTACATCCTTGGCACACTCACCTGCCACTAGGCAGGAACCCTTCAGGACACTCTCATAATAATTCTCGGGGCAGCGATGCTCCTTGCCCTCCGGCGGCCCCTCCTTCACCAGCTTCAAGGCGTCCAGCTTCGCCCAGTGCACATTCGCCCGGGCAAAAGCCCTGCCTGCACCCTCGATGCAGACGGGCCGCTTGATGATTTCAAGCCGTGGGCAGGCTTCCACAAGCCGCCTCACCAGACCGAAGTAGCTGCCGGACAGGGGCTCGCCAAGCCACATTCGGACTATAAGGCCCCTCATGTCCTGTTCGGCCGCCTTGTGAAGCTCGACCAACTGCTTCAGCTGGTCACTCAAGGGCACGGGGTGTTCGGTCCCAGTATACTGAGACCAGAACAACTTCTCCGTTGAGCTCCCTTCCTCAGCCCGATAAAACTCCGCGGCATCCAGTACACTGCGGGGAAGATCTGCAAACGCTCCTGGAGATCTCCGAACTCGGGTAAGAAAAAGGAAAGTCCCCTTCACGTGCTTGCTTTGCATAATGAATTCCTTACCCGTTGATATCTTCTTCACCGCGTCAATCTCCTGGAGGGCCTTGTGTGCTTCGGCCTTGGCGCTCCGGACGCTTTCAAGCGCCTGCGCGAGCTCGGACTCTCGTGTCTTAGAGTCAAGCTCCAAGGACTCGTGCTTTTTTGCGAGAGCCTCGAGCTCTTGCTGCACCTCGCCTACTCGGGCTTCTTGCTTCTCCCGCTCAATACGCTCCTTGGTCTCTTTGTCTTTGGCCTTGGACAACGCTTTCCTCAGGGTCGCCACTTCGGTCGTGGCCCCTGGCAAACCCATGATGATCCTATTATTTTATAACTGAATTTCTTTTTAACTATATAGACAGGGGTATTTCTTACCTTTGCTCTCTTCAAACTGCCTCTTGGTAAGGCCGAGCTCGTCCTCGGACCGCTTCAGGTCCTGCTTCAGCGCAGAGACCTCTGCAGTACGTGCGGCAGCGGCCAGCGGTGAAGCCTGCACATACACATAGACATACTCTAATTAGACTCCTGAGTTATCATTTGATCCTTTATTCGGCTTTTCTTCGCGAACTCCGAACATAGCATCAGGGGCTACTATCTATGCGGTAATATTTTCTTATATTTTGATTGCTTACCTCAAAGCCTGTTAGGAGGCTGGCGCAAGCTTCGGTCAGTCCATTTTTGGCGGACTGAACTTTCTGGACCACCGCACTCATGATAGTGCGGTGTTCTTCATCGATGGAAGCGCTGCGAAGCGCTTCCAGCAAGTTGTCCGGTGCCTCTGGTTGGACAGAGGACACCGGCACGGATGGTTGGCCCCCTTAACGGGGGACCGCCTGCCGGAGTCCGGAACCATCGAAGGTTCCGACGCAGTGTTCGGCTGAGGGCCAAACTTGGAGCCCATAGGAGCCTCGCTCCCTTGGTACCCAGGGTCCGGGAAGTCACCTCGAGGCGCCCCCAGGACCAGCTCCCCTTGGCTCGGTGCCTTTTGAGACAACACCTCGGCGTTTTCCATAGGGTGAGGGGTGGTAGCGGTCGGGGGAGAACCGTTGTTCATATCCGACGAGTCTAGAGAGCCACTCGACGAGGATACGTCGAGACGAGCCCAGGACAGATTACATAATCATGTTCGGCATGAGGAGAGGCAGTGTAATAAAGCATACCATGAAGTACTATGGCGCCCGGACACTTACAATTTCGCCAGGGGCTTGACCCTGGGTAGCCACTCGTCGCCGCAGTCCGCGGCCGTCGTGGCGCAGTCCGGAGGGAGGGTCCTTCCCTTCTTGGCCCCTTCGGCCTCCCCGGTTGTGTCGGCCTTCCTTTTCTTGTCTCCTCCGGCTGGGGGGAGAACTTTCCTCTTCCTCCTCCTCGTCTTCATGGGAGGAGTGCGCGTCGGAGTCATCGGACGATGAGTCCGATACAACCTTGCGTCGGAGACCCTTTCGGGTCCCCGCGGCCTTCTTCTTGGTCTTCTTCACCGGCACCACATAAGGTGCCGAAGTCAGCATCTCCGTTAGGAGAGCGCCTGCAGGATCTTCGGGCAGGGGGGCTGGGCAATCAAGCTGCTCCGCTGTCTTTATCCAGTCCTGTTAATGGCATAGAAGCTTAGATCCTGCATATGACTAAACTGGGGCAAATAAATACCCTAAGAGATATAAAAACTTGCCGGATTGGCGCGGCGTTTTGCGCTGAGTCCGCGGTCCTTGGTGAGGGAAGGAGGAATCTCGGCGCCCTTGAACAGTACCCTCCAGACGTCCTCGTGCGTCATGTCATAGAGCTCTCGCGACGTCTGGTGCTTGGCCGAGTCGAACTCCCACAAATAGAATGCCCGTCGTTGACACGGGAGGATCCGGCAGAAGAGCATGACCTGGACCACGTTGACGAGCTTGATTTTCTTGCTCGTCATGTTCCGGATACAGGTCTGGAGTCCGGTCAACTCTACCGAAGAACCCCAGGACAGGCCCTTCTCTTTCCAGGAGGTGAGCCGCGTGGGGATTCCAGATCGAAATTTGGGGGTCGCCACCCAGTTGGAGTCGTGCGGCTCGGTGATATAGAACCACCCCGATTGCCACCCCTTTATGGTATCCACATAGGTGCCCTCGAGCCAGGTGTTATTAGGCATCTTGCCCACCATGGCGCCTCCGCACTCTGCTTGCTGGCCACCCACAACCTTCGGTTTAACATTGAAGGTTTTCAGCCATAGGCCAAAGTGGGGCCTGATGTGGAGGAAGGCCTCGCACACAATGATAAACGCTGAGATGTTGAGGATGAAATTGGGGGCCAGATCATGAAAATCCAGCCCATAGTAGAACATGAGCCCGCGGACAAAATTGGTAAGAAAAACTACCCTCTCATGGGGTTCGGGCGTTGGGATGATCTGCCCCGCATTTGGCAGCCGGTGCGCGATATCCGCGGCCAGATATCCGGCTTCCCGTAACTTCTTGATGTTCTCCTCCATGACGGAGGAGACCATCCACTTGCCCCCTGCTCCGAACATGCTTGGAGTGGTTTCAGAAGAGGAACGCGAGCTTGGGCACTAGAGCTCGAGTGTGCGGGAATGGGTAAGCAAGGAGGAAGAAGGCGTGGGTGAAAAGAGTGAATCCTTGTCCCTTTATAAGGGCGGAAGAGGCGATGCATCTCCCCACTTGCCTGGTAAAACCACTTATTCCCCAGGCACCGTAATCGATGGCGCGGTTGGGTTACCCACATCCGTATTGATGAGAATCCCGTAATAAGGGGGACACGATCTCTGTTTTAACCAGACGTGTCGAGAAAACCGTCCCATGTTATGTGCGGTGCTGGTTGAGAAAAATGGTTCGAATAATGACCGAGCCATGACATAACATCGTGCTGTCAGAACGCATCGGCAGATTAGATTTGTGCAAATATTTTTCTTTCTGCGGTAGTATGTGAAACTTGTTTTGCAGAGCCGGACACTATTCTGGTGTTCAAAATCTTCTATGGAGTGTTCGGAGGAGGAACCCGCCTTGCAATGCCGAAGACAATTCTGCGTGCCGGACTCATCGTCATTGAAGCCTGGTTCAGGGGCTACTGAGGGAGTCCTGGATTAGGGGGTCTCCGGACAGCCGGACTATATCCTTTGGTCGTACTGTTGGACTATGAAGATACGAGATTAAAGACTTCGTCCCGTGTCCGGATGGGACTCTACTTGGCGTGGAAGGCAAGCTAGGCAATACGGATATGTATATCTCCTCCTTTGTAACCGACCTTGTGTAACCCTAGCCCCCTCCGGTGTCTATATAAATCGGAGGGTTTAGTCCGTAGGACAACATACAATCATACCATAGGCTCGCTTCTAGGGTTTAGCCTCTTTGATCTCGTGGTAGATCAACTCTTGTAATACTCATATCATCAAGAACAATCAAGCAGGGCGTAGGGTATTACCTCCATCAAGAGGGCCCGGACCTGGGTAAACATCGTGTCCCCTGCCTCCTGTTACCATTTGCCTTAGACGCACAGTTCAGGACCCCCTACCCGAGATCCGCCGGTTTTGACACCGACACATAGCAACGAGAGGGGAGAGTGTGCCCACGTACCCTCGTAGACCGAAAGCGGAAGCATTAGCACAACGCGGTTGATGTAGTCGTACGTCTTCACGATCCGACCGATCAAGTACCGAACGCACGGCACCTCCAAGTTCTGCACACGTTCAACTCGATGACGTCCCTCGAACTCCATTCCAGCCGAGTGTTGTGGGAGAGTTTCGTCAGCACGACGGCGTGGCGATGATGATGATGTTCTACCAACGCAGGGCTTCGCCTAAGCACCGCTACGATATGATCGAGGTGGATTATGGTGGAGGGGGGCACCGCACACGGCTAAGAGATCAAGAGATCAATTGTTGTGTCTATGGGGTGCCCCCTGACCACGTATATAAGGGAGTGGAGGAGGGGAGGGGCCGGACCTCTCTATGGCGCGCCCTAGGGGAGTTCTACTCCCATCGGGAGTAGGATTCCCCCTTTCCTAGTAGGACTAGGAGCCCTTCCAAGTAGTAGGAGTAAGAGAGAAGGAAAGGGAAAAGAGAAGAGAAGGAAGGAGGGGGCGCAGCCCTTCCCCCTAGTCCAATTCGGACTAGGCCTTGGGGGCGCGGCCTGTCTCTCTCTCTTTCCCCTAAAGCCCAATAAGGACCATACACTCCCTGGTGAATTCCCGTAACTACCCGGTACTCCGATAAATACCCGAATCACTCGGAACCTTTCCGGCGTCCGAATATAGTCGTCCAATATATCGATCTTTACGTCTCGACCATTTAGAGACTCCTCGTCATGTCCCCGATCTCATCCGGGACACGGAACTATGTTCGGTACATCAAAATACATAAACTCATAATATAACCGTCATCAAACTTTAAGCGTGCGGACCCTACGGGTTCGAGAACTATGTAGACATGACCGAGACACATCTCCGGTCAATAACCAATAGCAGAACCTGGATGCTCATATTGGCTCCTACATATTCTACGAAGATCTTTATCGGTCAAACCGCATAACAACATACGTTGTTCCCTTTGTCATCGGTATGTTACTTGCCCGAGATTCGATCGTCGGTATCTCAATACCTAGTTCAATCTCGTTACCGGCAAGTCTCTTTACTCGTTCCGTAATACATCATCCCGCAACTAACTCATTAGTTGCAATGCTTGCAAGGCTTAAGTGATGTGCATTACCGAGAGGGCCCAGAGATACCTCTCCGACAATTCGAGTGACAAATCCTAATCTCGAAATACGCCAACCCAACAAGTACCTTTGGAGACACCTGTAGAGAACCTTTATAATCACCCAGTTACGTTGTGACGTTTGGTAGCACACAAAGTGTTCCTCCGGTAAACGGGAGTTGCATAATCTCATAGTCATAGGAACATGTATAAGTCATGAAGAAAGCAATAGCAACAAACTAAATGATCAAGTGCTAAGCTAACGGAATGGGTCAAGTCAATCACATCATTCTCCTAATGATGTGATCCCGTTAATCAAATGACAACTCTTTGTCTATGGCTAGGAAACATAACCATCTTTGATCAACGAGCTAGTCAAGTAGAGGCATACTAGTGACACTCTGTTTGTCTATGTATTCACACATGTATCATGTTTCCGGTTAATACAATTCTAGCATGAATAATAAACATTTATCATGATATAAGGAAACAGATAATAACTTTATTATTGCCTCTAGGGCATATTTCCTTCATAAATAGTCCATTAATTATCTCTTGTTGAATCCTCTTATTGTCTCTTGTTAAGTTTTTATTGGTATCACATTATGGGGGAGTAATATGCTATGTGCATATTACAAGCCTAGTTAATGTGTACATTTGAGATATTGTCACCTAGAATTGATATTGTAAATTATCTTGTTCCTAGGTGGCATGTTTTCTCTACAAGTTGCAATTTTCTTGTGTTTGGCGTGAAGATGATGTTGGATATCCTTGCTATCTACCAACGGGAACTATTTCCAAATACTTCTTGTCTTATGACAATTGGTACTCACTTATGTGCGGTGGAAATTATTGATCATCTTTACATTGGCCTTTACTTTTATTTGCCTTATCTCTTGCCTAGGATTGTGTCATCTCCCATTGTATTCCATACCACTTCTGGATATTGTTATTTCCTTGAGCTTGTCTAGTGTTTGTATAGATATAGTGAAAGTGGTGATCCCATCTTGTGCATTTTGTGTTCAAATGCAAATTCTCTCTAATGCACAATGCTTGGGGGAGCTATCCTATTTTTCTTAGAACGCTAACCTTGTGATCCTTATCAAGTGTGTGTTGGTGGAATGCAAATCGTTTCTTTTTGGTACTTTGTGCCATCATGAAACTTTGTAGAGCACTTGGTTTGTTTGGAAACATTCTCTTGTTTGGGAGTTTAACATCTTTCTTTTTGCGTGTATCAATGGATATCTCATTCCTAGATGTATCTTTTATGGATATCCTCCAAGTGATGATTTATTCATTTGGTATCTTTTCTTCACTTGCTATTTCTTTGTCATTTGGTATCGGTTCTTGAAAATCTTGAGCATGCATATTAACTTCATGTAGTTTCCTTGGCATGCTTTCTTTCTTTGACCCTATATATAGGGGAAACTCCACCAAGTCTCAAATTGGATGAGATGTGCATGAAATTCATTTTCATATCTATATGCACATATTTATGTGGAGTTTGTCCTATGTATTGTTGGTTCTCTAACTCCTTGGTCCCAATGAGTTTGGGTACCATTTTGTTTGTGTTTTTGGTCTAGGAACAATTGGAGATGCATTGGATGCTCGGCTCACTCACAAGGAAGGTGGTGTCACCATGTGCTTATTGGAGTCAAGCGAGGATGATCAATGAACTACTATCTACCTTTAATTGGTATCTACTACTTCCTTCCATTGGTACCTCGGTAACAAGTATCATTATCTACTCCATGCACACATTTCTTGCATCAACCTTGTGTAGGTTGCATCATGGCATGTAATTCATTCTTTCTTGTGATACTTGTTTCCTTTCTCAAAGCATCCCAACGATGATCTCTTGTTGCTAGTTGTGATGTCTTTGATGGATGTGTGGTTGGACTTCATTTATATACAATAAGACCATATCTAGTCATGTGCTATGCTTTCAAGCAAATATCTTATTGGTATACTTATGACTTCCTTGTGGATATCTTGTTCTCTACTTTGTGTAATTATTTCATGTGTACATCCTTCTTTGTGGATTGATATTCATCTACCTAGAATCTTATACACTTGAGAGAAGTTGCATTTCTAGTTGATATCCCTTTCTTTCACGTCCACCGTTTCTTTCTCTTGTTATTTCTTTGGTGGCTCCGTGAAAGTGTGTGCCTTGAGTGCGGGTCATATCTCGTTGCATCTTGATGCACTCTTGTGGGGTGAAGATCTTTTTCCTCATGCTTGTCTTGACGAGGCTCTGGTATCCCTCGTCTTGATGAGGCTTTCACTTTCTATCTTCACCATGTATTCTCACAAGCTTGGTTGTAATTTTGCTTTTTAGTAAGCTTGTGTATCCATTTTTGCTTCGTGTGTGGGGGAAGGACATGTCATGCACCTTGTATCTCCACTATTCAAGACTATGTTGATGCTTAATGCTCACCCTTACATTAGTCTTCTCAAGTGCTTTTCCATGACTCACACACATCATTTTGGTCGAGCCTACTCTTAAGTTGCCTCTTTTATATGTTGCTCAACCATTTGTTTGTTGCAAGTGCTAGGCTTTGTTTCCTACATGCTCACTTGCACTTGTTGTGAGTTTCTATTGATTTTCGGGGAGTGATGATCCTATTTTGTGCACTTGGTATCCTAATGCAAATATTCTAAGGAGTGCACAAATCATGGGGAGCTTCACTAATGTCTTTAGAACACTCCGTTGCTCTCTTGCACTTGTCGTGAGGTTCTATTGATCTTGGGGGAGTGACGATCCTATTTTGTGCTCGTTGTATCCAATTACAAAACTAAATTGTACACAAATCATGGGGAGCTTCTCTAGTTTCTCTAGAACACTCCTTTGCTCATATCATAATATCTTTTATTCATGTGGTACATAGGATCATTGGTCTAGTTGGTTCAATTGGTATCTTTTGATAGCTTGCTTCAATTGGTATCTTTTGGTTGCTTGATTACTTGTTTCTCTCTTTGTTATGTTTTTGTGGCATATCATTCTTTTGCAATCTTTGGGCCTCAATATAGTTTGTCTTCCTCCAAGTATTTACCGTTGGATATGTGCATTGCATTCCACTCTCTTGTTGAGAAATACACAATTTATGGAGGAACACAATTTATTTGCCTTCTAAGATTTTCTCCCATCTTGGCAATCGATGCCAATAGGGGAGAAGTTTCAGAGAGTTTTGTGGAGATGTTTTCAGAGTTTTTTTCTTGCTTTAGTTTTGTTCCAAGCTTTTGCATCTCATACTCATGCATTGCTTTGGTTTTGTTCCTAAGTATCTGCATCTCATACTCATGCATCATTGGTTGTTGCATTGCATGGTGATGCATAATTCCTTATATAAACTCTCTTGAAAGTGATTATCATCAATTACCAAAATGGGGGAGATTGAAAGGACATGCGGTGCCCCCATATGTGGTTTTGGTAATTGATGACATTCTCTATGGACTAATGGTTGCATTGAGTTATATTTGAAGGATTTGTCCATAGGCACTTCTTGAAGTCCATGTGTTGGTTTCAAGGAGTTTATGTGTTGACCAAGGTGCTATTAAGGAATTATCCAAAGATTGGTCATGTGAGAGTTGATCTTATTTCAAGCATGTCTTGAAGAAGAAGATTGTGTGACCATTCATGCTTACCTTCAAGGCATCATCCAAATGAAGAGAGTTGGAAAGGTTCAAGGTTGATCAAGACTAAGTCAAGAGTGAATCAAGTTGATCAAATCACAAAGCGTAGAAGATGCACCGAGAGGGATCAAGTGATCCCATGGTATGGTAAGCATTGACCATTGCGCTTTGTGTACTAACCCATAGTCTTCGTGAGAGTTCTTTGTGGGGTTAGGTTCCGGTGTGCACGTTCAAGTGATGCATCACGAAGAGATCAAGTTCTTGAAGATCTCCGTCCATTGTGGTGACAATGGACTTGTGAAGATGTGCCAAAAAGTGTCTCACCCATAATGGAGTATGGGGGAGCAATCTAATAGTCTTCATCGAGCCAACGCAATCAAGAAAGGTGGTCCTACTTGAGAAAGTCAAGATCGTCTACATCTAGCTCAAGTGGGCTTTGTGCAAGGCAAAGGTTTGGACTTGATAGGTTCTCTATTTTACCGGTCTCATGGTGGTAGTTTGGAGACCGGGTTATAGGATCGTTTGACGTACTATCAAGGGGGGCTCTCAAGTGAGTAGCTTGATCGTATCGTTCGTAGAGAGCTCAAACCATTGCATGCTTGCATCATCTTTCTTGGTTCTTGTTTGGTTTTCTCCTTGTGGGATTTGGAGCTTATGGTCATCTTCTTGACAAGCTCGATTTCATCGAAAATGGAGTTCACATGCTTTTTCTATTGCGTTTTCGGTTTTGGAGGTTTTACCAGTCTTATTCGAGGAAGGGTTCTCACCATTTTCTTATGGGCCTTTTCTAATTTTCTTCTTATTGTTTTTTCTATCAAGATTGTGTTAGCCCTTGTCTCTAGCTTTCCAACAAACTTGGTTTCGTTGAATTCGGAGTCCGTTTGCAGAAGTTGTGTCAGTTTTGGTGTCCTTATAAAAGGTGCAGCGGTACTACCGCTCGTGGGAGCGGTACTACCGCTTGGAGGGGATGTAATTTTTGACTATCGCTCTTGGGAGCGGTACTACCGCGACAACTTCCATGGCTACTTCCGCTCCGGACCAAAAACTCGTCACAAGTCCAGCGGTGGTACGCTCGGATGTATTTTTTTAGTACCGCTCGCAGGCAGTAGTACCGCTACCTGATACGTCTTCAACGTATCTATAATTTTTTTTATTGTTCCATGCTATTATATTATCTGTTTTGGATGTTAATGGGCTTATTTATACACTTTTATATTATTTTTGGGACTAACCTACTAACCCAAGGCCCAGTGCAAATTGCTGTTTTTTTTGCCTATTTCAGTGTTTCACAGAAAAGGAATATCAAACGGAATGCAAACGGGATGAAACCTTCGGGAGAGTTATTTTTGGAACAAACGTGATCCAGGGGATTTGGAGTAGACGTCAAGAAAGAAACGAGGTGGCCACGAGGCAGGGAGGCGCGCCTGCCCCCTGGGCGGGCCCCCCATCCTCATGGGCCCCTCGCAGCTCCACCGACCCACTTCTTCCTCCTATATATATCCATATACCTCAAAAACATCCAAGGGCACCACGGAACCCTATTTCCACCACCGCAACCTTCTGTACCCAAGAGATCCCATCTTGGGGCCTTTTCCGGAGCTCCGCCGGAGGGGGAATCGATCACGGAGGGCTTCTAGATCAACACCATGGCCTCTCCAATGATGTGTGAGTAGTTTACCATAGACCTTTGGATCCATAGTTATTAGCTAGATGGCTTGTTCTCTCTCTTTGGATCTCAATACAATGTTCTCCTTGATCTTCTTGGAGATCTATTTGATGTAACTCTTTTTGCAGTGTGTTTGTCGAGATCCGATGAATTGTGGGTTTATGATCAAGTTTTCTATGAACAATATTTGATTCTTCTCTGAAATCTTTTATGTATGATTGGTTATCTTTGCAAGTCTCTTCGAATTATCAGTTTGGTTTGGCCTATTAGATTGATCTTTCTTGCAATGGGAGAAGTGCTTAGCTTTGGGTTCAATCTTGCGGTGTCCTTTCCCAGTGACAGCAGGGGCAGCAAGGCACGTATTGTATTGTTGCCATCGATGATAAAAAGATGGGGTTTATATCATATTGCTTGAGTTTATCCATCTACATCATGTCATCTTGCCTAATGCGTTACTCTGTTCTTATGAACTTAATACTCTAGATGCATACTGGATAGCGGTCGCGGTGTGGAGTAGTATTAGTAGATGCAGAATTGTTTCGGTCTACTTGTCGCGGACGTGATGCCTATATACATGATCATGCCTAGATATTCTCATAATTATGCACTTTTCTATCAATTGCTCGACAGTAATTTGTTCACCCACTGTAATACTTATGCTATCTTGAGAGAAGCCACTAGTGAAACCTATGGCCCCCGGGTCTATCTTTTATCATATAAGTTTCCCATCTATTTTATTTTGCAATCTTTACTTTCAATCTATATCATAAAAATACCAAAAATATTTATCTTATTATTATTATCTCTATGAGATCTCACTCTCGTAAGTGACCATGAAGGGATTGACAACCCCTTTATCGCATTGGTTGCGAGGTTCTTATTTGTTTGTGTAGGTACGAGGGACTTGCGTGTAGTCTCCTACTGGATTGATACCTTGGTTCTCAAAAACTAAGGGAAATATTTACGCTACTTTGCTGCATCACCCTTTCCTCTTCAAGGGAAAACCAACGCAGTGCTCAAGAGGTAGCACTATCCTTTGAGGTAGTACCTCTACCCCTAGCGGTAGTACCATGAGGACGAGCGGTAGTACTGCTCTGTGCATGCTGTGAGCATAACGGTTGGTTTTTCCCATCTATAAAAGGGGGTCTTCTTCCCCAATGAACTATATCCTTTGAGCTCGTGTTCTTCCTCCGTTGTTGACCTTCTTCGAGCTTGCTAACTCTCAATCCCTCCATGGATTCTTGCTAGTTTTTGAGGGAAAAGAGAGAGGAGATCTAGATCCACTTTTCCACCAGTCACTTTCTCCTCTATGTGAGGGGAACTCCTTGGATCTAGATCTTGGAGTTCTTGGTGTTCTCCTTCTTGTTCTTCCTCTCATTTTTCTTCCTAGCATTATTTGCTTCGGTCGGATTTGAGAGAGAAGGACTTGGGCACTCCGTGTGCCCTTGCCATTGCATTTGGTTCATCGGTTTGAGTTCTCCACATGATACGTGGAAGTTACAAGTTGAGAAGCTTATTACTTTTGGGTGCTTGGTACCCTTGAGCTTGTTCCTCTTGGGTGCTTGGGCGCCCTAGACGGTTGGTGGTGTTCGGAGCTCAATCATTGTGGTGTAAAGCTTCGGGCAAGCGTCGGGGTCTTCAATTAGGTTGTGGAGATCGCCTCGAGAAATTTGACGGGTACCGGTGACCGCCCCCAAGGGTTGCCAAAGTGTACGGGTTCGGTCACCACCCCCAAGGGTCGCCATTTGTACGGGTTCGATGACCGCCGTCAAGGGTCCCTTAGTGAAAACACGACATCTTGCATTGTGTGAGGGCGTGAGGAGATTACGGTGGCCCTAGTGGCTTCTTGGGGGAGCATTGTGTCTCCACACCGCTCCAAACGGAGATTAGCATCCGCAAGGGTGTGAACTTCGGGATACATCGTCGTCTCCGCGTGCCTCGGTTATCTCTTACCCGAGATCTTTACTTATGCATTTTACTTTGTGATAGTCATATTGTTCCTTGTCATATATCTTGCTTCACATAGTTGTTTATCTTGCTTAGCATAAGTTGCTGGTGCACATAGATGAGTCTAGTCGTTTTAGGTTTTGTGCTTGACAAATTAATCACTAGGTTTATTCCGCATTTATTCAAGCCTAAACCATGATTATTTTAAAGCGCCTATTCACTTCCCCCTCCCCTCTAGACGACATCCTTGATCCTTCATCAGTGCAGTCGCCATTGCAATCCGAGCCCCCACATCGGTCAGCACCCACGTCGGTCAACAATGGTGAGGCGCCGCCACGCAAGGCTGCGAGCGAAAGAGAGGGTCGCGAGCGTCCAATGTTTTTAGGATTCTCCACTTTTGCATTGGACGAGATCCCAGTACATGCCCAATAAGCTAGTAGGTCCAATTAAATCCCAGATGCCAAAAAAACCACCAGAGTAGTGGCTCGAGAAGGTTAGCACTCGTCACAAAGCCTGTATGCATGATGTAAGTGCGATTAAGAGCAATCGGACGGTCAAGAAAGACTAAAAGTGATGATCCGACGAATATAAATGCTAATAGCCTGAGAGGCCTTGAAAAATGTTTATTTATAATGTATCTAAATGAGCACAATTAGACGAAATCACTAATCGAGGAGTACTTTTTCTAAAGGTCACTCCCACCTCCTCAGTTGAGACAAGTGATGCACTACAAATGCGTCACTTCTCGCAAACTGGGAGTTTTTCCTTTTTTTTCATAGATCTATCTATTCGAAATGTTTTAATCTTAAACTATGCGTACAATCTCAAAGCGGTTTCATCGTCGGATTCCTCGCGTCGAGATCTTCAAAACTACATCCTATGTTGATAGGTTTTGACGAACTTGTTTTTACAAAAAAAAATGAACGAAAAAACCAAAATCAACAACACATTTTTTTCGAAGAGGCACGGCAGTGCCTCTCAAGGAAGCAGATTTGTGTCTCCCGTGAAGCAAAATCGTACCTCTCGTGGAATGAAAAAAAATGTTACTTTTTCGTTTCCGAGAGGTCCGGCCGTGCCTCCTACGGACGCAAAATCGCCCCTCTCGTGGAAACAAAACCGTGCCTCTCATGGAATTTTTTTTCTGTTTTTGAGAGACACGGCCGTGCCTCTCGCGAAAGCAAATTCATGCCTCGCGGAAGGAAAAAACGTGTTTTTTCTGTTTCCGAGAGGCATGGCCGCGCCTCTTATGAAAGCAAAACCATGCCTCTCGCAAAAGCAAATCCGTGCCTCTCGCGAAAGAAAAAAAACGCATTTCTTTTTCCTTTTCTGGTCGTGCCTCTCGCGAAAATGAAATCATATCTCTCATGGAAGAAAAAAGAAAAGAAAAGGCATTTTTCACGAAAAAATAAAAAAAATCCAAAAGCTATGAAAGACCGGTGAAAAACCGAAAAGCCAATAAAACAATCAAAATATCAAAAATGTGTGCGGAAAAACTAAAAAAACAAAGGAAGCGCCGAGAGCGCGTCAAGTGACGTGCTCTTAGCCCACCCCAGATGACCCTTGAGGAGGCTGCGAACGAGCATTTCTCAATTAGTTGAGGAGAGAAAAATAGCGAGCAAAGGCGAACACGCTCTGTGCTGAGCCAACTCGGAGGGTGTTTGTTTCTAGGGACTTATTGGTTTAAGGACTTAAAAAGTCCCTATAAGTCTCATCTAAACCAAACAGGAGAGACTTATAGAAACTTAAAGTGGGTATTTAGCATTTATGAAATAAGACTCTTAAAGAGAGTCTTATAGGGATTTATAGTTGTAATATGATCTTATAGGGACTTATAAGTCTCAGGAACCAAACAGGTAGAGACTTCTTAGGGACTTGAGACTTATAAGTTGGGGCTAAAAAAAGTCCTATAACTTATGAACCAAACAGGACCTCAATCTCAGGTAACGAGCTCGATTTGGGTTTCCCTTAATAGAAATCGGAGGGGGCAAGCCCCTCTTTGATAAACAAAAAACAAATCTAACGACCACCGTGGGAGCTAAACGTGGCCGCCCATGTTCCGGGTCACACTCATAAAAAGGAAAGGGTAATTTTCACTTAGAAAAATAAAAAATAAGTAAGATAGAAAAAAATGGTCCTCAGAAATTTTTGAAAAATATTTACTGTATTAAATTTGAAAATGTGAACTGTTTGTTGAAAACATTGTCGTGTATTTAAAAAATGGTTGTTTAGTATGTTTGTCAATTATTTAAAATATGTTCGTTGCATAAAAAAAATATCCACCATGTATTAGAAAATTGTCGACGCGTATTTTGAAAATGTTGATCACATGTTTAAAATGATCTCTAAAAAATGTTCATTATATATTGTAAAATATATTAGTCACATATATATGATTTAAAAAGTTCAGGAACATAAATATATAATGTGCAGGGAAAACTAAAACACAAAAAATAAAAAAAGGGCAGAAACCATGAAGAAGAAGAAGAAACTAATAAACCAAAGATAAAACAGGAAAGCAAAAAATGTAAAAAAATAGAAACAAAAAGTAGAACAGCAAAATTAAAAAATAGATACCCTACAGTTTTTTGCATGGTAATATGTGTTTTATTTATACGATAAGGGTCATAGCAAGCCACCGACATACCGACCTGCAAAACTGAACAAATAGCAGAATGCTAGGCTTTGCACAATGGAAAAACATCCAGGAAGTAAAATTACAAACAACACCGAAGAAACCTTTGAGCTTGACCAACGCCCGTCACCTGCCTCTCGCACTATCACAACAACCACCAAAGGAAGAAAATGGATCGCCTCTAGACCGAGCTCGACAAGGCTCCATTGCTGATATGCAGCTTTGTGAGCCTTTAAGATGGCTCGTCAAAGGAGAAACCGTTACCATTGAACGAATCAGACAGGAGCAACAGTCCGGACACACCATCGAACTCCAGATCATGCATCCCACATGGCTAAGACGTCGGAGGAGAAAACTATATCTTCCATCCACGTACCACGAACCCAGCACACGACCTGCCATTTTTCAGATGCCATCGATGCAGACCACAATCCAAATCCTCTCCAGGACTACCAGTTGCAGCTCAAGAGCACTGGTTAGGTGCATCAATACCCCACCAGCGGCTATATCTCAATTAATCCTCAGTTTTTGTCACTTCTTGGTTTTTTTTTACTATTTTTACATTTTTTTTCAAATATATGTTGACAAATTTTAGTACACGTTGTATATATTTTTCTGTACACGCCGAACATTGTTTTCATACATGTTGAATATTTCTTTAATAAATGATGGGTATCTTTTTTCAAATATATGCTTGAATATATAGTTCTTGTTAAAATTTTCAAAATACAGGTTGACATTTTTTCAATTGTACAAAGCATTTTACAAAATAACGCAAGCTCTTTTACAGTGTATAACAAACTTAAGTCACTAAAGTAATTTTGAAACACGTGATTTTTTTCAAAAATGGCACAAATATTTTCTAATGTTTTGAAACAAATGTGAAACTACACAAAGATATTTTGTAGTGTGCAAATATTTTTATAAAAATGTCGTGTATAATTTTTGAAATGAGTGAACTTTTTTTTAAATGTCACGAACATTTTTTGACTGGTACAAAGCATTTTTACAATTTACACGGATAGGTTTTTTACGTTGTATAAAAAATATTTTAAATGTCACGAGATGCTCCAATAATTAGCTCCCGTAATTTCAAAATTGTTCTTGTATCTTATAGAAAAATGTTCATGCTATTTAGAACAATGTTCACACATTTATAAAAAATTGTCCACCAAAAACATTTAACATGTGTTTTTTAAGGAAAAGATTTAACATGTGTTTAAAAGTTGTTCATGCCACTCAGAAAATGTGCATCCATTTAGATGAATTTTCGCACATTTTTAAAAACTTGTTCATGGTATTTCTGAAAAATGCTCAGTCTGGTGTTTAAAAAATTTTCATGCCATTTCGAACAATGTTGACACATTTGAAAAAATGTTCATGAATGTTTTTGAAAAATGTTGAGCATGGGTTTTAAAAAGTTTGTACCATTCATCGGATTATCTATTGAGGAACTCATACACAACTTTAGAATCATCTTATTGAACATTTATGGGTGTTTCATATGGGTACTTAGAACAGGTGTCCATATAAATTTACTCTAAAATTTAACTATTATATATCGCGCCTTAATGTTTGGATTGTAATATATTTTTATGATTATTGTTGCACTTGAAATAATTATTGTTGCACCAAGTTATTTATCTTTGATTATTTTCAGTATTTGCACTACAAAAAAAGGATGAGGGGCATAGGGGGTAAGGGTGTGTGTGCGTGTGTTTATATGGTTGAGTGTATGTGTGTTTGTTTGAGCGTCTATGTCTGTACTGTGTTCATAAAGAAAGATGAGGGTAGAGATTGGGTGATCACTATTGGACGGTCGATGCGGGGTCGGTTACCGTGGACAAGTCCGGACGTGTCACAGAGATTTGCAGATGAAAATTTGGTGACACAAGATTGAAGATGTCTAGCCACGCAACCTTGCCCTCCTTGACAGCTCGCATGTTCCGGCGGTGCCCGATGCCTCCTTTTGGCGTCGTACATGGATCCCCTTCCTACATACGTAGTTCCAGCCTATGCCTGACTTCCTGTTCTTCGATTCGTGCTCTGACGGCTTGGGATTGTTCGAATTTTGGCCAAGGTGAAATCCCTGCATCCTATACTGGCAGCGACGACACCTGCGGTTGCCGTCCACTTCTTGGAGGCACTCATGGTCATTATTCCTGCCCTCTTCGAACATCAGGGGAAACTCTAAGTCCGATTTTTCGAATCAGACGATGACAGCGCCTTGGTGTCGTTCTCCTTTGTGAAGGTATTGTTTTGTTTGCTCGCGGTGTGCTCGTTGCTGGATTTGGAGATGTCGATCTTCTAGTTGCTGGTTGGACTGCTTCTCTGGTCGACGAGTTTAGCTGTATTTTTTACGTTTGGGTCAAGCATCTTATGTCTCTTTGCTTCAAACCTCGAGTTCATGTCTCATGTGTCTGTGCCATGTGTTGTACCCTTATACTCATTCTAATTTCTTTTACCAATATATATAGGTTGCAGTTGTTGTGCGCAAACATAGAGTCGCATAGGCAGCCTCCATATTTTTCTTTCCTTTTTCCTGTTTTCTTTTATTGCATCAACTTAAAAATCCACTCTCAAATTTGAGAGATTGAACGCTAATTTGACTCTTAGGTAGTCGAAGGAGGTTGTATGAAGAACAGAAACGGATCGCTACTTTGCTGGGCCGCTCTCTTTTCGCGGTATCGATCTTGCTCCTTGCCTCCATTTTGTACTCCATCTCAGCTCGGCAGCCGGAGCCTCGGTCGGGGAGGGGGATCGAGGTCGATCGGGCTCCGGGGATAGCGCCTGCGCCTCGTCCGCGCGCCTGCCTCGTGGACCAACACCATGTTGGCACGTACACTAGTAGCTCGCGCGCCGTGGATCTGGTCACGGCACGAGCCGACGAGCCCGCCGGAAATCCGCCGCCCGCCTTCAGCGACCTTTCAGGCTCATCGGCATGGCCACTTGAATGCGCTTGCGTCGTTTGAATAAAGATAAACGCCCATGTCGTCTCATGTCATGGCCACCGCTTCCAGGCCAGGGCCGCATTTCGTCGTACATCACGATCGGAGAGAACTCTAGCTAGTCTCCACTCTCACTGTCACTGAATGGTCGAGAGACTTGAGCCCGTCACGCATGACGCCAGAGCCCAGTAGATTGATAGATACGATCTTCTCGGCGCCGAACGGAACCAGAAACGAACGTGTCACGTTGACCCCGGAGTGCCGGTCGTCGGTTGATACCGATCCATCGGGCAAGCTCTTCGCACTGTGCAACATCACTTGAGTTGAAGTTTCAGCGGCGGTACCTTGGTACACACACACACACATCTGGTGTGTCACTGTGTACCAAACAAACTCTCACGTAGTAGGAGTAGTACGTACGTGTGGTCGATCTGCACTGGTTTTGTTTTCGCCGCGCTGCGTCTAACAGCTCGACACATCACCCCGGTCCAAGTTTTCAACGATGCATGGTACCGTGTGCCCCACCCATGGCGTGCTCGGGATATTCGCGTCTCGTGTTTGGCTCCGCGCGCCGGGCGAGATCATGTGGCAGCGCTGCCGGTGTCGCATCGCACCACGCGAATGGTCTGCGCGGTGCTACGTGCTCGCTTGCCACGAACCCAAACGCAGCGGCCTCAACTCTCGTGCGTGCGTGCTGTTCGCAAACAAAAAGAACAGAAAAAAGGAAAAAAAATTCGCTCGTGTGTGCTCCATGCCCCCTCCTGGAGCACGCACGCACGAGGATATTTTCGGGACGTCCGCAGACGTTGATCATATCTCAAATCAGGGCCGGCTAAAAGCAGCTACAGTCGGACTTGACAAATCGGGGCGTTTGCGGACATTGATCGAACACTTCTTAAAAAATGTAATCCATATCCAGAAGCTTAATTATTATATCTCAAATCCATATAAACTCATGCAACTAAGTTAACACACGCGCATCCTCGGGCTACTTCATCACACCACACTAAACATGCCATCAACAAACCAACCTATGGTTGGATGGTTAGAGAAAGTGTGGTATTCCCAGCCCACTAGGGTTCAAGTCCGGGTGCTCGCTTTTATTCCTGAATTATTTCAGGATTTTCGGCAATACGCATTCAGTGAAAAGAGACGTTCCCGTCAATGACGAGGTGTACCGGGTGCTCGCTTTTATTCCTGAATTATTTCAGGATTTTCGGCAATACGCATTCAGTGAAAAGAGACGTTCCCGTCAATGACGACGCATCATCGGGCTACTTCATCACACCACACTAAACATGCCATCAGCAAACCAACCTATGGTTGGATGGTTAGAGAAAGTGTGGTATTCCCAGCCCACTAGGGTTCAAGTCCGGGTGCTCGCTTTTATTCCTGAATTATTTCAGGATTTTCGGCAATACGCATTCAGTGAAAAGAGACGTTCCCGTCAATGGCGAGGTGTACCGGGTGCTCGCTTTTATTCCTGAATTATTTCAGGATTTTCGGCAATACGCATTCAGTGAAAAGAGACGTTCCCGTCAATGACGACGCGTCCTCGGGCTACTTCATCACACCACACTAAACATGCCATCAGCAAACCAACCTATGGTTGGATGGTTAGAGAAAGTGTGGTATTCCCAGCCCACTAGGGTTCAAGTCCGGGTGCTCGCTTTTATTCCTGAATTATTTCAGGATTTTCGGCAATACGCATTCAGTGAAAAGAGACGTTCCCGTCAATGACGAGGTGTATATGAGGCTTGCTTTTGTACTATGTTCAAAAAAACATGCCATCGGACTACCAAAATTTGGCATGTTTGGCTATGGCGGAGTTCATCCACGACTGCCCTTGCCCTTCTCGGCGCCCTTGTTGTTCTTCTCGCGGAAGTACCGATCGAAGACGCAGTACGGATCGAGCCGGATCTGCTTGTCGCCGGAGCTTTCCTCGCCGTCGTTGTCCGCCTTCGATGGCATGATCATGGATATTCTCGTCTCGTGTTTGGCTCCGCGCATCGGGCGAGATCATGTGGCAGCGCTGCCCGCGTCGCATCGTGCCACCTCTTGAGCACTGCATTGGTGTTCCCTTGAAGAGGAAAGGGTGATGTAACAAAATAGCGTAAGTATTTCCCTTAGTTTTGAGAACCAAGGTATCAATCCAGTAGGAGGCCACACGCAAGTCCCTCGTACCTACACAAACAAATAAGAACCTCGCAACCAACGCGATAAAGGGTTGTCAATCCCTTCACGGTCACTTACGAGAGTGAGATCTGATAAAGATGATATTTTTAGTATTTTTATGATATAGATTGAAAGTAAAGATTGCAAAGTAAGATAGATTGGAAACTTATATGATGGAAAATAGACCCGGGGGCCATAGGTTTCACTAGTGGCTTCTCTCAAGATAGTATAAGTATTATGGTGGGTGAACAAATTACTGTCGAACAATTGATAGAAAAGCAACTAATTATGAGAATATCTAGGCATGATCATGTATATAGGCATCACGTCCGTGACAAGTAGACCGACTCCTGCCCGCATCTAGTACTATTACTCCACACATCGACCGCTATCCAGCATGCATCTAAAGTATTAAGTTCATAAGAACATAGTAACGCATTAGGTAAGATGACATGATGTAGAGGGATAAACTCAAGCAATATGATATAAACCCCGTCTTTTTATCCTCGATGGCAACAATACAATACGTGTCATTTCCCTTTCTGTCACTAGGATCGAGCACCGCAAGATTGAACCCAAAGAAAATCACTTCTCCCATTGCAAAAAGATCAATCTAGTAGGCAAAACCAAACTGATAATTCGAAAAGACTTGCAAAGATAACCAATCATGCATAAAAGATTTCAGAGAAGAATCAAATATTGTTCATAAATAGACTTGATCATAAACCCACAATTCATCGGATCTCGACAAACACACCGCAAAAAGAGTTACATCGAATAGATCTCCAAGAAGATCGAGGAGAACTTTGTATTGAGATCCAAAGAGAGAGAAGAAACCATCTAGCTAATAACTATGGACCCGAAGGTCTGAAGTAAACTACTCACACATCATCGGAGGAGCCATGGAGTTGATGTAGAGGCCCTCCGTGATCGATGCCCTCTCCGGCGGAGCTCCGAAAAGGCCTCAAGAAGGGATCTCTTGGGTACAGAAGGTTGCAGCGGTGTAAATAGGGTTTCGTGGTGCTCCTGGATGTTTTCGGGGTATGTGAACATATATAGGAGGAAGAAGTAGGTCGGTTGAGCCACGAGGGGGAGGACGCGCCCAGGAGGGTAGGCGCGCCCCCTGCCTCGTGGACACCTTGTTCATTTCTTGACGTCCACTCCAAGTACTCTAGATCACGTTTGTTCCAAAAATCACGCTCCCGAAGGTTTCATTCCGTTTGGGCTCTATTTGATATTCCTTTTCTACGAAACACTGAAATATGCAACAAAAAAACCAGCAATTTGTACTGGGCCTTGGGTTAATAGGTTAGTCCCAAAAATAATATAAAAGTGTAAAATAAAGCCCATTAACATCCAAAACAGATAACATAATAGCATTGAACAATCAAAAATTATAGATACGTTGGAGACGTATCACATCGCACCACGCGAATGGTCTGCGCGGTGCTACGTGCTTGCTTGCCACGAACCCAAACGCAGCGGCCTCAACTCTCTTGCGTGCGTGCTGTTCGCAAACAAAAGGAACAGAAAAGCCGGCGACACGTTGGTACGTAGGTTCACCTCGCAGCTGATGTAGCTAGCGGCGCCGGCTAAGAACAACTACAGTTGGACTTGGCAAATCAGCGCGTCCGCGGGCATTGATCGGATACTCCTCAAAAAATGTAATCCACATCCGGATACCTTAATTACCATATCTCAAATCCATACAAACTCATGCAACTAAGTTAACGCACACGCATCCTCGGGCTACTCCATCACACCACACTAAACATGCCATCGGCAAACCAACCTGTGATTGGATGGTTAAAGGGACTGTGGTATCCCCAACCCACCAGGATTCAAATACTGGTGCTCGCTTTTATTCCTGGATTATTTCAAGATTTTCGGCGATGCGCATTCAGTGGAAGGAGATGTTCCCGTCGACGACGAGGTGCCTACGGTGACTTTGTAAATTTCAAGATGATATGCCGGCTCAGTCTTTCGAAGGTGCTCATAGGAGTAGGGTGTGCATGTGTGCGTTCATAGAGGTGAGTATATGCGCGTGTATATGAGTGTTTGCATGTGTACTATGTTAAAAAACATGCCATCAGACTACCAAAATTTGGCATGTTTGGCATCCACGACTGCCCTTGCCCTTCTCGACGCCCTTGCCATCCTTCCCACAGAAGTACCGATCGAAGACGCAGTACGGATCGAGACGGATCTGCTCGTCGCCGGAGTTGTCCTCGCCGTCGCTGTCCTCCTTCGATGGCATGATCATGGATATCCGCGTCTCATGTTTCGCTCCGCGCGCCGAGCAAGATCATGTGGCAGCGCTGCCCGCATCGCACCGCACCATGCGAATGGTCTGTGCGGTGCTACTTGCTCGCTTGCCACGAACCCAAACGCAGCTGCCTCAACTCTCGTGCGTGTGAGCTGTTCACAAACAAAAAGAACAAAAAAGACGGCGACACGTTGGTAGGTAGGTTCACCTTGCCGCTTGTCGTGGAATTGTCACGGCAGATGTCCTAGTGAGAGGACTTAGTCGTGAGGCCAACACATCTATGTAGTAGCTTGAGAGGGGTTGATCAGAATCGAGAGACGCAACACAAGGCAAGGGTTTAGACAGCTTCGGGTCCTGGGAAACATCATCCGGTAACAACCCTAGATAATGTTTGTGGCTAGGTCTTATTATCATCACGAGGGAGTCACCATATAACCGGCTCTCCTAGTTGTGTCTAGTCTTAAGATTATTCAGCCTCTTCCTCCTCCCTCTTGGGGTGCCCGCCCCTCCTTATATAAGTTGAAGGGGCGGGTTACATGTAGAGTCCAACTCGGATCAGGACTTAAACTATTCTGACTTCTCATCACAGACTTTTCTCCATGGGCTTCTTAACGTCTTGGGCTTATTAACCCCAGGCGACTCTGTCTGTCGGGTTATGACTATGTGCCGGTTTACCACTATCTGCCGGCTTACCATCTGGCTTACGATCTGACTTCTAATCTGGTTTATAATCTGTCGCCCGGCTTACAATCTGCCGGTTTACAATCTAGCTTATAATCTGTCCGTAGGCTTACAATCTACCGGTTTACAATCTGGCTTATAATCTGCTGGATCACCAACGAGTCACCAAGCTTGGGTGGTTTGTCAATGAAACACCAAGTCCTAGCCGGGTCATACTTCAGGCTGGGTCATACTGCGGGGTATATCCCCGACATTAGCCCCCAATTTAATTTGGATTTATCCATGTTAAACTGATCCTGTAAAGCAAACCCAAGAACAATTTTGACAGATTGTGCTCCGGGTTAAGAACTCTTGTAAGCCAGCACCTGATCATCCTTAATTCCTTGTCATTTCCTTCTTCTAGAAAATCCGGGTCAATAAGCCAGCTTCATACTCAATTTGCTGATGTTGGTTTCTCACAGAAATATTGTGAAGAATAATTCATTTAACTCAGCTCCCAATGCTTAACAAAAATATTGAGCTTTGAAATACTCATCTGATCTTCAGTCGGCTTAAAGATGTAAAACTTGCCGGCTTATCCAAAATTGTCGGCTTGTAAATATCGATGGCACCGGGTCATAATTGTTGCTAATCATCAAGCTTGAAAATATCAATCCCTTATATGCATATCACTTGTAACCCCAAGTCTTAAGAAAGGAGCGTAGTAAAAGCTTAAGACTTGCCCTCGCGACACCGCTGATGCAGCTAGCGGCGCCGGCTAAGAGCAACTACAATCGGACTTGGCAAATCAGCGCGTCCGCGGGCACTGATCGTACACTTCTCAAAAAATGTAATCGACATCCGGACACCTTAATTACCATATCTCAAATCCATACAAACTCATGCAACTAAGGTAACGCACATGCATCCTCGGGCTACTCCATCACACCACACTAAACATGCCATCGGCAAACCAACCTGTGGTTGGATGGTTAGAGGGACTGGTATCCCCAGCCCACCAGGGTGTAACGCCCTCGATGCGGCTATATCTCCCACGTGTCAAAGCACGACTTAGAGGCATAACCGCATTGAAAGCAATGTCGCAAGTGAGGTAATCTTCACAACAACCCATGTAATAAATAAGGGACAAGAGTAACATAGTTGGCTTACACTCGCCACGTCACACAAGTAGCATAAATATCATTACATTCATCCAGTTACACTCAAGGTCCGACTACAGAACCAAAATAAAGATAAACCCCAAATGCAACAATGTCCCCGATCACCCCCAACTGGGCACCACTACTGATCATCTGGAAAGGAAATGTAGTATCGTCCTGAGTCCTCATCGAACTCCCACTTGAGCTCAGTCGAATCACCTAGAGCGGTATCATCGGTCCCTGCATCTGGTTTTGGAAGTAACCTGTGAGTCACGGGGACTCAGCAATCTCACACCCTCGTGATCAAGACTATTTAAGCTTATAGGAAGGGTAAAAGTATGAGGTGGAGCTGCAGCAAGCGACTAGCATATATGGTGGCTAACATACACAAAAGAGAGCGAGAAGAGAAGGCAAAGGCACGGTCGATGAACTATGATCAAGAAGTGATCCTAGAACAACCTACGATCAAGCATAACCCGAGACCGTGTTCTCTTCCCGGACTCTGCCGAAAAGAGACCATCACGGCCACACACTCTGTTGATTCATTTTAATTAAGCTTAAGTTTCAGGTTTTCTACAACCGGACATTAACAAATTCCCATTTGCCCATAACCGCGGGCACGACTTTCGAAAGATCATAACCCTGCAGGGGTGTCCCAACTTAGCCCATCACAAGCTCTCACGGCCAACGAAGGATATTCCTTCTCCCAAGACAATCCGATCAGACTCGGAATCCCGGTTACAAGACATCTCGACAATGGTAAAACTAAACCAGCGAAGCCACCCAGATGTGCCGACAAATCCCGATAGGAGCTGCACATATCTCATTCTTGGGGCACACCGGATGAGCAAGACGTCGGGTAGGCCAGCCCAGAGTTGCCCCTGGTAGCCCCGGACATCGCTCAGTTTGGACCAACACTTAGAGAAGCACTGGCCCGGGGGGGTTAAAATAAAGATGACCCTTGAGTCCGTGAAACCCAAGGGAAAAAGGCTAGGTGGCAAATGGTAAAACCAATGTTGGGCATTGCTGGAGGAGTTTTATTCAAGGCGAACTGTCAAGGGGTTCTCATTATAACCCAACCGTGTAAGGAACGCAAAATCAAGGAACATAACACCGGTATGACGGAAACTAGGGCGGCAAGAGTGGAACAAAACACCAGGCATAAGGCCGAGCCTTCCACCCTTTACCAAGTATATAGGTGCATTAAAATAGACAAGATAATATAATGATATCCCAACAATAAACATGTTCCAACAAGGAACAAACTCCAATCTTCACCTGCAACTAGCAACGCTATAAAAGGGGCTGAGCAAAGCGGTAACATAGCCAAACAACGGTTTGCTAGGACAAGGTGGGTTAGAGGTTTGAAATGGCAATATGGGAGGCATGATAAGCAAGTGGTAGGTATCGCAGCATAGGCATAGCAAAAGAGCGAGCATCTAGCAAGCAAAGATAGAAGTGATTTCGAGGGTATGGTCATCTTGCCTGCAAAGTTCTCCGAGTTGACGTTAGCTCGATCCTCGTAAGCGTACTCAACAGGCTCCTCGACCACGTACTCGTCTCCCGGTTCTACCCAAGCAAGAACAACAAGCAAAGGGAGACACAGTCAACCACGTGCAATGCACAAACAACATGATGCAAAACATGGCATGATATGCGGGATGCGATATGCGATGCATATGCATGTTTCAGAAAGGAAAGATTGAACCTGGCCTCAACTTGGAAAACCAAGAGTGCCACTGGAAAAAGGAGTTGATTTCGGTCGAAATCGATATAAAGATCGCCGAAATCGGATGCACGGTTTGCAAATGGCAAGCAAAACAAATATGGCACAGAGCTGCGATTAACAGCACGAGGCCATCTAAATGCATCAAGAACAACATGCTACAACACTCTAACATGACAACAAAATACATGGAAGGGATCCACTTATGATGCTTGACAAAAGATGAACACTGAGGTACGGCTAATTCACTCAATAGTAAGCTCAAACAAGCATGGCAAAAGTGCAAAAGATATCAGGTTACAGACTTAGTGAAAATAACAAGTCAGGAATTTAACATCAGGAAGCAATGTTTAGAGCAAGATAACAACAAGCTACAGGAACATATCATGGCAAAGCAAGGCATGGCATGAAGCTACTAAAAGCATACAACAAAATGCCCTTACTGACCATAAGCCAAAAGGGATCAGAAAATACAATGGCATCCATGTGAACATAGCAATTATCGTTAACAGATTCAGACTTAGTGAAAAACCGGAACATGACAAAACAGATATCAAGTAGGCATGTTTACAAGCTTGATGCACTCACCACAAGGCATTGCATGATAAACTAAGCATACACCCAGCAAGTAGACATGGCATGGAAGCTAAACATGGCAAGAACAACAACATAGCATGTACGGATCAACTACAACAAGTTCGGCAAAAATGCTTAACATGTAAACATTCTGCCAGGAACATTTTATAGAAAAAGTAGAGCTCGATTGACTCAAGCTAGGGTGCTCCATAATTGCAAACAAAGACATGAATGGATAGAGCACCACAATATCTACAAAACAACCTTACTGATCATGCTCAAAAGAGGCATGGATCACTTGGTAGCAACATGAATACATGGCATAAAAGTAATGACAGGGCAAAGACTTAGAATATTTCTAAGTCCTTGAAATCAGTAACAATAAGTAAGCTACTTTGCATGCTTGTGCTAGTCACCACAGAGATCACAAAAATACATGGCATACACCCCTGTAAAGATGGCATGGCATACTTCAAAACTCATGTAGAGCTTAAGATCATAGGAGGCACACATCAATCATGGCAAAAATGACAAAAGTGCATTTGCTGATATGAAACTGAAACTAACATTGCATAGCCCTCTTCCAACAGCATTTAGGGCATCAAGATGAGCTCAAATGAAAATGATGCAATGAGATGAAATGAAGTACTCGTCGAGACGAACATTTCGATATGCTACACGCACGAATCGGAGCCACGATTACCGAGATATGATGCGATGAAAAGTGCATAAAAACTAGGGTTAGGAGGGAAAAAGTCAACCGAGGTGGATCTGGATCGGATCGGCACTGTAGCAGCTCGCGAGATCGAGGTCCGCCGGGGTGAGCTCGCTGGAACAGGGACGCGGGACGTCGCCGGGGAGGGAGAGGCCGGCCGGGGCGTGGTCGCCGGAGTCGTGGAAGGAGGCGGCAGAGGAAGCGGTCGCCGGCCTCGGGCGGCGCGGGCTGAAGCGAGCCGCGGCGCGGGGGCGTCACCGGCGACGAGGTGACGCAGGGCGGCACCGGCGTACTTGGGCGGCGCGGCGAGGTGCTAGGCGGCGGGGCGCGCGGGTGGTGGCGGCGGGGCGACGTGGGCCGCGGGGGCCGGCCACGGGCTTCGGCGGGCCCGCGCGGTCGGCGGCGATGTGGCGCCCGCCCGGGACACGTGGCGCTTGCTGATAGGTCCGGCGGAGCAGGTGGACGTGTCCGGCCCAAATCAGACACGTCCGGCGGCGAGGGGAGCGGATTTTCTAGGGTTAGGGGTGGAGAGATCCGATATTTCGGGGGAGTGGCCTATATATAGAGGTAGAGGGAGCTAGGAGGCTCCAAATTGAGCACCGTTTGCGGAGGTAGAGTGATCGAACGGCCTAGGTGATGGAGGAGGTTTAGGTGGGTTTTGGGCCACTTTGGAGAGGTGTTGGGCTGCAACACAGACGATGCCTTTTTGGTCCCTCGGTTAACCGTTGGAGTATCAAACGAAATCCAAATGGTACGAAACTTGACAGGCAGTCTACCGGTAGTAAACCAAGGCCGCATGGCAAGTCTCGGTCCAATCCGAGAACGTTTAACACCCGCACACGAAAAGAGGTAGAAAGGGACACTGGAGGACATAGGAGCGCCGGAATGCAAAATGGACAACGGGGAAAATGCTCGGATGCATGAGACGAACACGTATGCAAATGCAATGCACATGATGGCATGATATGAGATGCATGACAAAGACAAAAGCACACGAAGACAAAAACCCGACAACGAGGAAATAACATAACTTAGTGTCGGAAATGGCAAGAGTTGGAATACAATTATGGCAAGTTACATACGGGGTGTTACACAGGGTTCAAGTCCTGGTGCTCGCTTTTATTCTTGGATTATTTCAGGATTTTCGGCGATGCGTGATAACCCACAAGTATATGGGATCGCAGCAGCTTTCGAGGGTAGAGTATTCAACCCAAATTTATCGATTCAACACAAGGGGAGCCAAAGAATATTCTCAAGTATTAGCAGCTGGGTTGTCAATTCAACCACACCTGGAAACTTAGTATCGGCAGCAAAGTGTTTAGTAGCAAAGTAATATGATAGTGGTGGTAGCAGCAACAAAAGTAAAGACAGCAAAAGTAATGTTTTTGGTATTTTGTAGTGATTGTAACAGTAGCAGCGGGAAAGTAAATAAGCGTAAACCAGTATATGGAAAACTCGTAGGCACCGGATCAGTGATGGATAATTATGCCGGATGCGATTCATCATGTAACAGTCATAACATAGGGCGACACAGAACTAGCTCCAATTCATCAATGTAATGTAGGCATGTATTCCGTATATAGTCATACGTGCTTATGGAAAAGAACTTGCATGACATCTTTTGTCCTACCCTCCCGTGGCAGTGGGGTCCTATTTGAAATTAAGGAATATTAAGGCCTCCTTTTAATCGAGAACCGGAACAAAGCATTAGCACATAGTGAATACATGAACTCCTCAAACTATGGTCATCACCGGGAGTGGTCCCGATTATTGTCACTTCGGGGTTGCCGAATCATAACACATAGTAGGTGACTATAGACTTGCAAGATAGGATCAAGAACTCACATATATTCATGAAAACATAATAGGTTCAGATCTGAAATCATGGCACTCGGGCCCTAGTGACAAGCATTAATCATAGCAAAGTCATCGCAACATCAATCTCAGAACATAAGGGATACTAGGGGTTAAACCCTAACAAAACTAACTCGATTATATGATAAATCTCATCCAACCCATCACCGTCCAGCAAGCCTATGATGGAATTACTCACACACGGCAGTGAGCATCATGAAATTGGTGATGGAGCATGGTTGATGATGACGACAGCGACGAATTCCCCTCTCCGGAGCCCCGAACGGACTCCAGATCAGCCCTCCCGAGAGGTTTTAGGGCTTGGCGGCGGCTCCGTATCGTAAAACGCGATGATTTCTTCTCTCCTATTTTTCTCTCTCCGAAAGCAAATATATAGAGTTGGAGTTGGCATCGGAGGGCATCCAGGTGGCCCACGAGGTAGGGGGGCGCGCCCAAGGGGGGGCGCCCCCCACCCTTGTGGACAGGGTGTGGGCCCCCTGGTCTTCATATTTGGCGAGGATTTTTTATTATTTTTTCTAAGATGTTCCGTGGAGTTTCAGGTCATTCCGAGAATAGTTGTTTTCTGCACATAAAACAACACCATGGCAATTCTGCTGAAAACAGCGTCAGTCCGGGTTAGTTCCATTCAAATAACACAAGTTAGAGTCCAAAACAAGGGCAAAAGTGTTTGGAAAAGTAGATACGACGGAGACGTATCAACTCCCCCAAGCTTAAACCCTTTCTTGTCCTCAAGCAATTCAGTTGACAAACTGAAAGAAAGAAAGAAAAACTTTTACAAACTCTGTTTGCTCTTGTTGTTGTAACTATGTCAAGCCAGCATTCAAGTTTTCAGCATAGATCATAACTAACCACATTTGCAATAATTCTCAGGTCTCATAATTACTCATATCAATAACATGATCAACCAGCAAGCCATAATAATAAATCTCGGATGACAACACTTTCTCAAAACAATCATAATATGATATAATAAGATGGTATCTCGCTAGCCCTTTCTGGGACCGCAAAACATAAATACAGAGCACCTTTAAAGATCAAGGACTGACTAGACATTGTAATTCAGGGTAAAAAAGATCCAATCATAGTCATACCCAATATAAATTAATAGTGATGAATGCAAATGACAGCTGTGCTCTCCAGCTAGTGCTTTTTAATAAGAGGGTGATGACTCAACATAAAAGTAAATGGATAGGCCCTTCACAGAGGGAAGCAGGGATTTGTAGAGGTGCCAGAGCTCGGTTTTGCAATAGAGATAAATTGTATTTTGAGCGGTATACTTTCATTGTCAACGTAACAACTAAGAGATGGCGATATCTTCCATGCTAAACACATTATAGGCGGTTCCCAAACAGAATGGTAAAGTTTATACTCCCCCTCCACCAACAAGCATCAATCCATGGCTTGCTCGAAACAACGAGTGCCTCCAACATACATCAGGTCCCAGGGGGAGTTTTCTTTGCAATTAATTTTGATTTAGTTTGCATAAAGCATGGGACTGGGCATCCCGGTGACCAGCCATTTTCTCGTGAGTCAGGAGCGGAGTCCACTCCTCTTGAGAATAACCCGTCTAACACAGAAGATGAGGACAGCCTTGGTTGATACATGAGCTATTCGAGCATACAAAACAGAATGTTTATTTGAAGGTTTAGAGTTTCGCACATACAAATTTACTTGGAACGGCAGGTAGATACCACATATAGGAAGGTATAGTGGACTCGTCTGGAATAACTTTGGGGTTTAAGGGATTGGATGCACAAGCAGTATTCCCGCTTAGTACAGGTGAAGGCTAGCAAAAGACTGGGAAGCGACCAACTAGAGAGCGACAACAGCCATGTACATGCATTAAAATTAATAAACATTGGATGCAAGCATGAGTAGGATATAACCCACCATGAACATAAATATCGTGAAGGCTATGTTGATTTGTTTCAACTACATGCATGAACATGTGCCAAGTCAAGTCACTTAAATCATTCAAGGGAGGATACCACCCCATCATACCACATCATAACCATCTCAATAGCATGTTGGGGCACAAGGTAAATCATTATAACTCATAGCTAATCAAGCATGGCACAAGCAACTATGATCTCTAATTGTCATTGCAAACATGTTTATTCATAATAAGCTGAATCAAGAACGAGGGACTCATCATATTTACAAAAACAAAAGAGGTCGAGTTCATACCAGCTTTTCTCATCTCAGTTAGTCCATCATATATCATCATAATTGCCTTTCACTTGCATGACCGAACGGTGTGAATAATAATAAGAGTGTACATGCATTGGACTAAGCTGGAATCTGCGAGCATTCAATAAACAGGAGAAGACAAGGCAATATGGGCTCTGGGTTAAATCAACAATAATGCATATAAGAGTCACTTCAACAATTTAATTATGGTCTTCTCCTACTGACTCCCAAAGAAAAGAAAAGAAATAAAACTATTTACACGGGAAAGCTCCCAACAAGCAAAAAGAAGAACGAGAAATATTTTTGGGTTTTCTTTTTAATTATTACTACTATAGCAGAAAAATAAACTACTACTAATTTCTTTTGATTTTATTAAGGTTTAACAAACACACAAGAAGAAAGCAGGAAAAATAAAATAAACTAGCATGGATATTACAGTGAAAGAGTATGAGCACCGACATCTAGTAATGAGTGTGTGTGAACATAAATGTAATGTTAGTGAGAAATACGTACTCCACCAAGCTTAGGCTTTTGGCCTAAGTTGGTCTATGGCCACGGCTGGCCTGGCTGATATTCCTAATAATAGTTGTTGGGGTCATACTGTGATGAGGAAGAAGAAGGCTCCGATTGCCACTGGCTGGCAATCATCTCCGGATCTCACTGATAGTTAGACTGCCGTGAAGGGTCAAATTGTGGTTCCGATTCTGACTCCTCGGCTGGTGCAGGGTTTCGGTAGGCGTGAATAGCCGTCAACGTAACAAGATATGTGCCTACAGTCAAATCAAACAAAGAAGGAGCAGGCAGGATAATAGTCTCGGGATGATGTTTGTTAAAGAACAATTGATATTTAAGCTCTCCTGCCCTATTCTTAACAATAAAATCATGTGCCACCATACTTTTATGATCTAGATAAACACGGGGTAGCACCTTTTCTTCCTTCTCAGCATGCCTAATAGGTATGTTAAAATGTACGGCTAGGTGTGTAGCATATATGCCTCCAAAGATGGGGCCTTTGGTACGGTTCATACTTAACCGTCTAGCAATAATACCGCCCATACTAAAAGTGTTATCACTGTATAAACCGTGGAGCAGAATAATTATATCAGGGATACTAAGGTTTCCACAGTTTCCGCGTCCAATTAAACAACGACTAGCAAATAATGCAAAGCCCTGTTCAAGAATTCATCCGATTAACCAGTTAACTTGCCGATTAATCCCTACTCATAGGGTCATGGAGTAGCCGATAAACTGATAAATTGTCTGATTAATTGATTAAATGGTCGATTAACTTGCTGATTAGCCTATTAATCCCCTACTCGCCAGCCAACCGAGCAGTTACCAGTTAATGATTTCCTCAACAATGATGCAAAGTAACGTAAAACAGGAAAATGTATGCTAGTGATTCGTGCATCAGAAACCTTCCTAGTTTCTCCTACAGTGATAGTATCAATAAACCCAACCACATCATCATGATGTGGTTCTTCTGTCTTGCCCTCAAAAGGGACTAAACAAATCCGACAGAAATCATAAAGTGACATCTCCTTATGCTCATCATATAAATGAAACTCCACCGTAGGTGGTGAGTTCCTAGAATGAAAATGAAAGTTTTGCACAAAAGTATTTGTGAGTAAGAGATACTGATCGCATTGGTCGTGGAGGAAAGCGGTGAGGCCTGCATTGTGAGCCAATTCATGAAAATCTTCATAGATACCGGCTGCTCTCAAGAAATCATCAGAAGGCCATTCACACGCCCGAATCACCGCGGTGCGCGGCAAATTATACTTAGGCTTCGGTGCCTTTTCCTTCGAGCTTTGGCTCGATGAGCCCCTCAAAAATCTCCTCATTATTTTTCTGAAATAATCTAAAATTCTTAGTAACTTCAAACAAAAGTGAACCAACTTCAATAAAACTGATAGCAACTACTCCTACAAGTGCCTAGAGCCTATATCAAACATTAGAACTACTTGGAACCATATAAATTTTACATGCAAGCTCAAGAACATGGTCACCTATGCAGCACAAATTTGCAAAGAATAAAGCACTAGAACAAAAAACTAATTGGACCAATGGAGGAGTCACATACCAAGGAACAATCTCCCCAAGCAGTTTTGCGAGAGGTGCTTTGAGCAAGGAGATCGAAAATCACAGCAAAAGTGGCTGGAACTCGTGCTTGAGTTGGTTTTTCGGGTTTGTGTGAGACAGAGGAAGAAGATGGGTGCTGGGATAAGTGGAGGAGGGCCACCTGTTGGGGAACGTAGTAATTTCAAAAAATTTCCTACGCACACGCAAGATCATGGTGATGCATAGCAACGAGAGGGGAGAGTGTGATCTACGTACCCTTGTAGATCGACAACGGAAGCATTTGGTTGATGTAGTCGTACGTCTCCACGGCCCGACCGATCAAGCACCGAAACTATGGCACCTCCGAGTTCTAGCACACGTTCAGCTCGATGACGATCCCCGGACTCCGATCCAGCAAAGTGTCGGGGAAGAGTTCCGTCAGCACGACGGCGTGGTGACGATCTTGATGTACTACTGTCGCAGGGCTTCGCCTAAGCACCGCTACAATATTATCGAGGACTATGGTGGAAGGGGGTGCCGCACACGGCTAAGAATCTGATCACGTGGATCAACTTGTGTCTCTTGGGGTGCCCCTGCCTCCGTATATAAAGGTTCAAGAGGGGGAGGCCGGCCGGCCACCATAGGGAGCGCCAGGAGGAGTCCTACTCCCTCCGGGAGTAGGACCTCTCCCCCAATCCTAGTTGGAATAGGATTCGCGAGGTGGGAACGGAGAGAGAGAGATGGAGGGGGGCGCCGGCCCCCTCTCTCCTTGTCCTATTCGGACTAGGGGGAGGGGCGCGCGGCCCAGCCCTGGCCGCCTCTCCTATTCTTCCACTAAGGCCCATTAAGGCCCATGTACCTCCCGGGGGGTTCCGGTAACCTCCCGGTACTCCGGTAAAATCCCGATTTCACCCGGAACACTTCCGATATCCAAATATAGGCTTCCAATATATCAATCTTTATGTCTCGACCATTTCGAGACTCCTTGTCATGTCCATGATCACATCCGAGACTCCGAACAACCTTCGGTACATCAAGATGCATAAACTCATAATATAACTGTCATCATAACCTTAAGCGTGCGGACCCTACGCGTTCGAGAACAATGTAGACATGACCGAGACACGTCTCCGGTCAATAACCAATAGCGGGACCTGGATGCCCATATTGGTTCCTACATATTCTACGAAGATCTTTTATCGGTCAGACCGCATAACAACATACGTTGTTCCCTTTGTCATCGCTATGTTACTTGCCCGAGATTCGATCGTCGGTATCCAATACCTAGTTCAATCTCGTTACCGGCAAGTCTCTTTACTCGTTCCATAATACATCATCCCGCAACTAACTCATTAGTTGCAATGCTTGCAAGGCTTAAGTGATGTGCATTACCGAGAGGGCCCAGAGATACCTCTCCGATGATCGGAGTGACAAATCCTAATCTCGAAATACGTCAACCCAACATGTACCTTTGGAGACACCTGTAGAGCACCTTTATAATCACCCAGTTACGTTGTGACGTTTGGTAGCACACAAAGTGTTCCTCCGGCACACGGGAGTTACATAATCTCATAGTCATAGGAACATGTATAAGTCATGAAGAAAGCAATAGCAACATACTAAACGATCGGGTGCTAAGCTAATGGAATGGGTCATGTCAATCAGATCATTCAACTAATGATGTGATCCCGTTAATCAAATGACAACTCTTTGTCCATGGTTAGGAAACATAACCATCTTTGATTAACGAGCTAGTCAAGTAGAGGCATACTAGTGACACTCTGTTTGTCTATGTATTCACACATGTATTATGTTTCCGGTTAATACAATTCTAGCATGAATAATAAACAATTATCATGATATAAGGAAATAAATAATAACTTTATTATTGCCTCTAGGGCATATTTCCTTCACCACCGTGGGCCCACGAGGCAGGGGCGTCCCTAGAGGGGGGGCGCCCACCACCCTCATGGCCAGGTGGCAGCTCCTCCCGCGGTAATTTTTGCACAGTAAATCCTCAAATATTCCCGAAAAAATCATATTAAATTGGCATGTAATTCTGAGGACTTTTATTTTCGAGATATTTTTATATTGCACGGATAAGTCAGGAAACAGACAGAAAAATACTAATTTTTACTTTATTTCTACTAATTAACAGAAAATATAGAGAGGGTACAGAAGGTTGTGCTTCTAGTTTCATCCATCTCATGCTCATCAAAAAGAATCCACTAACAAGGTTGATCAAGTCTTGTTAACAAACTCATTCCGATAATCATGAAACCGGAGAAAATTTCGAATAACACTAGGTTACCTCAACAGGGATATGCACATCCCCTATAATAAGTATATCATATTTCTTTTTGACAGTAGGAAGAGGAAATTCAAAACCTCCAATTATGATCGATGGAATTTTTCCAATGGAGTTGATACTATGAACTTGAGGTTGTTTCCTCGGAAAGTGTACCGTATGTTCATTACCATTAACATGAAAAGTGACATTGCCTTTGTTGCAATCAATAACAGCCCCTGCAGTATTAAGAAAAGGTCTTTCAAGAATAATAGACATACTATCATCCTCGGGAATATCAAGAATAACAAAGTCCGTTAAAATAGTAACGTTTGCAACCACAATAGGCACATCCTCATAGATACCGACATGTATAGCAGTTGATTTATCAGCCATTTGCAAAGATATTTCGGTAGGTGTCAGCTTATTCAAGTCAAGTCTACGATATAAAGAGAGAGGCATAACACTAACACCGGCTCCAAGATCACATAAAGCAGTTTTAATATAATTTCTTTTAATGGAGCAAGGTATAGTAGGTACTCCGGGATCTCCAAGTTTCTTTGGTATTCCACCCTTAAAAGTATAATTAGCAATCATGGTGGAAATCTCAGCTTCCGGTATATTTCTTTTATTAGTAATGATATCCTTCATATATTTAGCATAAGGATTTGTTTTGAGCACATCAGTTAATCGCATACGCAAAAAGATAGGCCTAATCATTTCAGCAAAGCGCTCAAAATCCTCATCATCCTTTTTCTTGGATGGTTTTGGAGGAAAAGGCATGGGTTTCTGAACCCAAGGTTCCCTTTCTTTACCATGTTTCCTAGCAACAAAGTCTCTTTTATCATAACGTTGATTCTTTGATTGTGGGTTATCAAGATCAACAACAGGTTCAATTTCTACATCATTATCATTACTAGGTTGAACATCATCATGAACATCATCATTAATATTTTCACTAGGTTCATGTTCATTACCAGATTGTGTTTCAGCATCGAACATAGATATATCATTTGGATTATCAGGTGGTTCAGCAATAAGTTCGCTAGAAGTTTGCACAGTTCTATCATTTTTCTTTTTCTTCTTTTTAGAAGAACTAGGAACATCAATATTATTTCTCTTAGAATCTTGCTCGATTCTCTTAGGGTGGCCTTCAGGATACAAAGGTTCCTGAGTCATTCTACCAGTTCTAGTAGCCACTCTAACAACATAATCATTTTTCTTACTATTCATTTCATCAAGCACTTCTTTTTGAGCCTTGAGTACTTGTTCTACTTGAGTGGTAACCATAGAAGCATGTTTGCTAACAAGCAGGGGTGGAGCCAGAAATTTTGTGAAGCCTGGGCAAGTTTAAGCCTAACTATAAATCTAAAAATTAATATAGGGAGTTTGGACCACTTTTTTATTCTTGATACTGGTCACTTTCCGATAAAGACTAATAGAACCGGTTTAAACAAAATATTATTTTTGCCTTCCCCCAAGTATTTAAACGAATTTTGAATTCATATTCATTTATCAGCTGAATATATAGTATTTAACCTCGAAAGCACTTCCAAAGTCTAGGGGCGATGTTGTTTTAGAAATGTATACGTGCTCTATTTGACACTACCCAAACGTGTAGAACAAAAATTCAGGGTCCAACAAAATATCCAGTAACCGATCGGTTTCCAAATTTTGGTTGACTAGTAAAAATCTCTTGATTCTAACACACAACAGCTAACCACAAATCTATTTTAACAGTGAAGAAGTAATATATGGCCTGAATGATGACAAATTGCGCACGCTTTAACCTCTAAATTTAATTAAACCCTAATAAGTCTATCAATCTTCAAAAGTTAGCAATCTCACCTAATCACAAAGAAGGGGATAAGAAGCCGCCGATCGAGGATGCAAGCCGTTCCTGGGATGGATCTGCTTCGGAGCACACCGCCGGCCACGCGCACAGCCCAGGCCAGCCTCCACTCGCCGCCGTTCCGTCTCCAATAGACCCCAGAGTACCACCATCTGCAACAACCGAGAAGGCCATGTCGCGGGGAGGTGGATCGATCAATTGATCGTGGTCCTCTTTTTTTTCTAGAAAAATATGGTGGTCTTTCCCGTGTGGAGTAAACAACAGCCGATAGACGGCTTGCTAGGCCAGTAGCCGAATAGGCCTATAATCCCACGTCAATCATGTCCACCTAACCCATTTACTGAAGGAAAAGAAAGCCCATTACCTGATAACCCTACCGCAACCAGCCCATCTGCCCGGGTAAAGCACGAGGCGTTGATGATTTTTCCCAGTATAACAAGGCCATCGTACGTAGCGCGTAGCGAGCGAGCCCGGGCAAGTGCCCAGGGTCGCCGGGCGCTGGCTCCGCCACTGCTAACAAGTTTAAGTTCACCTTTAATATTAGCCATATAATCACCCAAGCGTCTAATCATATAAGCATTTTCTTTTAATTGTCTACCAAAATAAGCATTGAAGTCGTCTTGCTTAAACATAAAGTTATCAAACTCATCCAAGCACTGACTAGCAATTTTAGTAGGAGGAACTTCAGCTTTATCATATCTATAGAGAGAATTTACCTTTACTACTTGTGTCGGGATATCGAAATCAGGAGGTTTTTCAGTAAATAAAGAATTGAGATCATATGTTTCTTCAACAGGCGGTATATTAAGACCATGTATTTCTTCAATAGGAGGTAAATTCTTAACATCTTCAGCTTTAATACCTTTTTATTTCATAGATTTCTTTGTTTCTTGCATATCTTTGGGGCTGAGGAATAGAACACCTCTCTTCTTCGGAGTTGGTTTAGGAATAGACTCGGTAATTGGAGCAGGAGCTGGCTTAGGAGGTGCCCAGTTATTTTCATTTGTCAACATATTATTCAATAGAATTTCAACTTCATCCGGTGTTCTTTCCCTGAAAAGAGAACCAGCACAACTATCCAGGTAATCTCTGGAAGCATCGGTTAGTCCATTATAAAAGATATCAAGTATTTCAGGTTTCTTAAGAGGATGATCAGGCAAAATATTAAGCAACTTGAGAAGCCTCCCCCAAGCTTGTGGGAGACTCTCTTCTTTAATTTGCATGAAGTTGTATATTTCCCTCAACGCAGCTTGTTTCTTATGAGCAGGGAAATATTTAGCAGAGAAGTAATAAATCATATCCTGGGGACTACGCACACAACCAGGATCAAGAGAATTAAACCATATCTTAGCATCACCCTTTAATGAGAACGGAAATATTTTCAGTATATAAAAGTAACGCGATCTCTCATCATTAGTGAACAGGGCAGCTATATCATTTAACTTAGTAAGATGTGCCACAACAGTTTCAGATTCATAGCCATAAAACGGATCAGATTCAACCAAAGTAATTACATCAGGATCAATAGAGAATTCATAATCCTTATCAGGAACACAAATAGGTGAAGTAGCAAAAGCAGGGTCGGGTTTCATTTTATCTCTAAGTGATTCTTTGTTCCATTTAACTAATAACCTCTTAAGCTCATACCTATCCCTACAAGCTAAAATAGCGGCAAAAGATTCCATATCAAAAAGATAGCCCTCAGGGATAAGAGACATATTTTCATCATCACTATCATCATCGTATTCTGATTCAATAATTTCTTTCTCTCTAGCCCTAGCAATTTGTTCATCAAGAAATTCACCAAGGGGCACAGTAGTATCGGGCATAGAAGCAGTTTCATCATAAGTATCATGCATAGCAGAAGTGGCATCATCAATAACATGCGACATATCAGAACGAATAGCAGAAGCAGGTGTAGGTGTCGCAAACTTACTCATAACAGAAGGTGAATCAAGTGCAGAGCTAGATGGCAGTTCCTTACCTCCCCTCGTAGGTGAGGGATAAATTGTTGTCTTAGCATCTTTCAAGTTCTTCATAGTGTCCAGCAGATATAAATCCCAAGTGACTCAAAGAATAGAGCTATGCTCCCCGGCAACGGCGCTAGAAATTAGTCTTGATAACCCACAAGTATATGGGATCGCAACAACTTTCGAGGGTAGAGTATGTTGGGGAACGTAGCAGAATTTAAAATTTTCTACGCATCACCAAGATCAATCTATGGAGTTATCTAGCAACGAGGGAAAGGGGAGTGCATCTACATACCCTTGTAGATCGCGTGCGGAAGCGTTCAAGAGAACGGGGTTGATGGAGTCGTACTCGTCGTGATCCAAATCACCGATGACCAAGTGCCGAACGGACAGCACCTCCGCGTTCAACACACGTACGGTTGGGAAGACGTCTCCTCATTCTTGATCCAGCAAGGGGGAAGGAGAGGTTGATAGAGATCCAGCAGCACGACGGCGTGGTGGTGGAAGCAACGGTGTTCTCGCAGGGCTTCGCCAAGCTCAGCGAGAGGGAGAGGTGTCACGTGAGGGAGAGGGAGGCGCCAGGGGCTAGGGTGTGGCTGCCCTCCCTCCCCCCACTATATATAGGGCCCCTGGGGGGCGCCGGTGGTGGCTTTGTAAATTTTAAGATGATATGTCAGCTCAGTCTTTCGGAGGTGCTCATAGGGGTGTGCGTGTGTGCATCCAAGGGGTGAGCGTATGCGCGTGTATATGAGTGCTTGCGTCTGTACCATGTTCAAAAAAATATGCCATCGGACTACCCAAATTTGGCATGTTTGGCTATGGTGGAGTTCATCCACGACTGCCCTTGCCCTTCTCGGCGCCCTTGCCGTCCTTCTCACGGAAGTACCGATCGAAGACGCACTACAGATCGAGCCGGATCTGCTCGTCGCCGGAGCTGTCCTCGTCGTCGCTGTCCTCCTTTGATGGCAGTCCGGCCATGGCACGGACCGCCCCGATGCTGCTCGCGGGCAAGGCCGCGCGTGTTCCTCCGCTGTCGTTTCTTCACAATGCGGACGCGGATGGCTTCCTCCTCTGCGGTCGCGCGCACCGCCTCTGTCGCCGCCCTTTCCACCGCGATACAGGCCTCGGCGGCCATTATCCTCTCATTCCCATGGTGGGCCACCCGTTCCTGGTGGGACTCATACTTTGCCCGACCGGTGATAGGGAAGGAGAGGTGTTCCGAGTGGAACCGCGAGGATCCAGGACTAGAGGACCAGAGCGTCTGGTGAGCCGACGCTATGGCGTCGCGGCGGACGGATCCGTCCGTCGGCCGGGCACTGTCCTCCCGGGAGCGGCGGAGTGCAAAGCGGACTGCCATTGCCTCCCCCAACCCACACGGGACAACACCCCAGTTGACAGATCCGGACTGTTCAGAGTCCGATCCGCTGCCTGCCATGGCGCAGAATGCCGCAAAACCGCCGGAGGTGAGCTCGGGTGGCGGAGGGGAGTGGAGTGAAGTGGCTAGGGTTTGCTCGAGCGAGAGGATGGGGACGAATATAAGTAGGGTCGGTGGGCCAACATGGGTTGGGTCCGATGTGGCGGGTGTGCCCGGGCGCCCCCATATCTGCCCCATATTTGGGTTGGATAAGGGGGGTGCCAGTTAGTCCGAACATTTGAGGGTCGTTTGAAAGGCTCGTCTGGGTCAATAAATCGTGACAGGGCAGTGACCGGGCGGCCCGCCCGGACGTGTGAGGCGAATTTGAGTGGTCCGGTTGTAGATGCTCTAATACATCGACACGGCGAGAGGAAAGGAGACCCAAGCTATAAGAGCATCTATAGCCGGAGGCCTCAACCCCGTCTGAAACGTCGGGGCGGGTGGACTGGTGACCGATCGAGTTATAAAAAATCGATCAATTGGGGTGCCTTAAACGTCTAGACTGTCTGACGCCGCTCATATCCAGCCCAAATGTAGGGCGGATATGAGACGACCCGGGCATGTCCGGGCTCGTTCGCCACGTCGGAGCTGACAAGCCCAGTCCACTATCGATCCCACAAAAAAACCCAACCCGGCTCCTCACTCGGAACCCTAGCTCACTCGCTCTCCTCTCTCGTTTCGTCTTATTCTCTTCCTTCTCCAATTCTGATCCAATCAGGCGCAATGTCGAGCTCTGCCAGCCACTCTGGCTTCGACGTCGACCTTGACGAGGAGCTGGCCCTCCGTGATGAGGACATCAATACCATTGTTACACCCATAGCCCCTACTGTTACATATACTGGACCAATTACTAGAGCTCGCACACGCCAATTAAATTACCAGGTACTTTCGTTTCTTGGTATGATTCTAATGTTCATGAGATTATGATGCTGCCTAAATTGGATACATTTGTTTTGCTTACAAATGAAGGGCCTAGCTTGGAGAAGGATGAACATTGGAGCAAGAACACGCCTGGAGTTGATGGCATACGCAAGGGGATCAAGAACGGAGTTACAAGTGATGATTTCAGGACTTTGAAGCCGCCATAAGGAGTGCATGAAGCCTTGGACGAAATATACAAGATGCCACTTCATAATATTCGTCCATAGGCTATTCTAGGTGTTGCGTCACCTTATTAATAGGTCAGGCCCATGTAATTTCGAAATACTTAAGTATAGGCTATTTTTAGAGTCCGTATGTGTGGGGAAACAAGAGTTAGGGTTGGTTCCGGACCCCACCCTCAAGGGCCACGAAATTCCCCCCTCTTCCTCCATATATACAGCCCTTAGGGCATCGTTTAGACTTTGGGTTTTGTTTAGATTAAAAGTTCGCCATAGCTGCAACTTCGCGTACTTCGTTTGTGTCCAACGACCAGACCAAGACGTCACAGAACCCCACCTTGATCAATAAAGCTTTCATCTTATATTCGCAATATCCCGATTGCAATCTCAGTTTCTTGCTTGTTCTTCGTTTGCTCGCAGGAAACAGACCCTCGTGGTCAGGTTGATCGTGCTCCGGCGTGGTCAATAACCCTCGGAAGTTGGTTTAGCGATTGCTAAGGCGCGACGTCTCGCACGTTCGTAGTCGGATCGTCAAGGTCGACTCCCACAGAAAACGATAGCCACCATCTCATCGAAACATCGGGACACCTTAGCCTCTATCACTCCGGATTGCCTTGAAGCGGTCCAATGTGGACACCGGGGGTAGCTCCGGATCTGCAGCGTCGTCGCCGCTCCCACGTCAGCGCAACGCTGACGCCGGCGGTGGCCCCTCCCGGCTTGTGCGCGGCTCCGACAGGGCAGCGCGGTCTACTCCGCCCCCGCATCTTCCTCTTCCCCCACCGGCCGATGCTCCGCCCAGGCAATGGTGGGTGCTAGTTTCTGCAGCGCTGGCCTGCACGTGCACTCTAGAATCGGAGGCGCGCACTGCCCGCCGCGGCAGGCGGCGGACAAGGGAGAGGCAGGCTGCGTTGCAGTCCATGCGCTGCCACCGCGGGATGCCGGTGGAGCCCGACGAGGACGAGCGGCTTCTCACTTGGGTCTGCCGCTGGTCGCTCATGACGGCGGAGACAGACGCTCGCCGCCTATGGTGAAAGAACACGAAGGCGCGCCAGCTTGCCATAGAGCAGTCGGAGCGCAAGGCGAATGAGGCAGCGACAGATGCGGCTCGGTTGGCTAAGATAAAGCGGCAACAAGACATGTCCATCTGGCGACTAAAGGGGCTCATTGTCCTCTCCGACGACTCCGACGAAGATGGCGACGACCACAGCTCCTCCGCCAATGACTCCGATGATCCACCGCCTGCAGCCGACGCCTACAGCTACGCTGGCGATCAAAAAGGCAAAGGCCCGGCGAGAAAGTGGCGAATCTCTGTCGTCTCCCTAGTTAACTTCTAGTTATTTACGTCTCTAGTTGTCGTTTGTGGATTATGCGAACTTTGAGTAGCTTTTGGAGATCCGTCTGTGATCTTTGGTGATCGGAATGTGCATATGTAGCCCCGTTTCATGGTCTATGCAATGACCTATGTAATTTATCTTTACATTGCATGAGTAATGGGATATAAGATATCAGATACAAGGAGTATGAATATGGAGGACATAAATTAAGAAGTGCCCGGTCAATGTCCACAGACACGTCCGAACGCATCCCCAGGTGTTTGAGGGACCGAATTTGCTAAGTCAGGCCGTAGATGCTCTAAAGCATAAACAAACAAGAGCAAAATGAAGCAAATCTTGCCTGCCACTCACGCCTTGGCATACTAAATATTATTATCACCTTTCCCATCCGTTTGATCGCTTGCGTGGAGGCTAGAGAGTGGAGTAGGAGTACTGCTAGTACAAGAGCGGAAAAGGTCGACGAGCAGCTAGCATCATAGCACATGCAATGTACCCATACAGCGTGCATCGGCCTCGATTGCTCCGTTGCACCGAGCGCACACGATCCATCGCCGATCTCAAATCCACCGCGCCCATTTCTCCCCGGCCTCCACGTGAACCGGAGTACGTGCGCGCTGAGCGCACGCCCACGCCATCTCCCGTCGCTTTGCCCCCGTCCAACGTCACTGCATAGCTAGCAACTAATCGTAGCCAAGATCCTCTAGCAAAGCCCCCGTATAAAGGATAGAGGTATGGCCACCGGCCTCGGCGCACTTGCTGAGTGGTGCACCTGGATCCAGGACGAAGCTGTGGGTCGTGGAAGAGAGAGAGAGAGATGGGGTCGCTGGGGAAGGATGCGGCCACGGCGGGGGAGCGGGTGGTGCTGGCGGTGAACGGCGTGCGGCGCGAGGCGGCCGGCGTGGACCCGTCGACGACGCTGCTGGAGTTCCTCCGCACGCGCACGCCCGTCCGGGGGCCCAAGCTCGGCTGCGGCGAAGGTGAGCACCACCAGCCGGCCCTCCACTCCATTAGCTAGCTCGGTTTAATCCTTGCAGTTTCGATCGTTTAGAATCTTATTCGGATGAACAGCCCAAAGCCCTCGAACCGACGAGTCGATGGGAGTTGATCTGCCATCGTTTTCAGTTTACCGACCGACCGGATTCCTGCTCCTGGATCGCTTGGTCGTCGTCGATCTCTACGCACGCGCTCCACACGCGCGCGCGTAGGCGTATGGAATCAAACCACGAAACACACAGGAATGGAGATAGAAAATAGGTGGCGGTAGGAGTTTCTGTACACGTGCACGTAGGCACCACGGCACATACATACATAGACATATCCACAGTACCCACTCTTGGGCCATCAACCACATCGGTGCTGCTTCTTCTCTTCATTTTCTGCTACTCCCTAATACCATACCTACGGTACGTAGCTACCAGCGCTACCGCTCGTTCATCACGAACCACAAAAAATGTCGATGGCTCATCGCTTTCTCCTCCTCGGCACATACCGACCCTAGCCAGGACCCATCATATCCGTGTGGAATACATTATGTTTCTTCTCTTCTTTTGGTGCTGGCTGGCCAGCTATCGTTATACACTTAGCTCATTCATCAACGCACCACAAGTCCACAACTATTCATGTCGGGGCACTTGTTCCTTGCACCTTCCAGCTAGCTGCTCTCAACACTTTGATGCACCTCCAATCAAAGAGGTTATTTCAAGTGTGTTGACGTATAAATGCATAGCCCATTTTTTTCCATCAGCTTGAGCTTTTTGACGAACTGACTGGTGCGTGCAGTTTTACAAAGTGCACTCACTAGCGATGCTAAGTGGGAGACTTTCTATCTTTCACTTTAAGTTCGGGATAACATAGAATTAAGAAAATGATAGGCCGAAGCATTTTTTTTTTTGAAACAAGTTAGGCCGAAGCATTGGTACTTTACACTTCAATCGGGCATGATGGAGTGAAAAGGCCGGATACGCTAGCTGCCGATCTGCTTTTCTCCCAGTGGAGCAGGCATGCATGCAGCGCGAACTAACCTATCCCAAATTATTGGACCTAATATATTCTCCGATGTGCAATTATTTATCTTTTGTTGTTAGGTGGTCAGGTCCCATATGCTGCAGCTAACCAAACCATCTTTAGAAAACTCTGGCACGCGTATCAGTTTGCTACATATACAGCGACAGTGTTTCAGACTTTCGGTGGCATGCTTTGGCCCATATCATTGTACCAGATGCGTGTCCTTCTTATATTGATATAATATACTTGGAGTATGACTTTAGGGAAACAGACCACTAATCAGACCATATAGGCAGGCTCCCCACACAAAATTTGACGAGAAACTCTCCCTCCGTCCCATAATATAAGAACATGTAGTAATCGTGATCCGTAACAAACCGCATAGAGTGAATTAGTACAGATTAGATATGCCATGAGTATGGAATTAAGAAATAGTCTTGTTCACCTTAAACCGGGAGCCGTCGATGGAAGTATCATTGACAACTTAGATCAAAAGTATTACACCAACTCATCATTATTTTGGTGGAATAGTAATGGTGCAGATGCAAAGTACAATGAGCTAACATACATAAATAAACAAAAACAATATAATCATCATTTTTTATATTAAATGGATACGTTCCCTTTTAAGAAAGCAAAAGAAACGACATTTTATTAAAGAAAAGTATCACATAAAAAACAATTTCTTTAAGTACTGAAAAAACAACTTCAAGTATGCATAATGAACTAGTAAGAGTGCTCCCTCTATAAACTAATATAGATCTTTTAGATCACTACTTTAGTGATCTAAAAGATCTTATATTAGTTTACGGTGGGAGTACTTAATTATGAGACAATGATTAACATAGTCAAGGGAGGTGACAATTGTTCACAACCATCGGATAGATACTTAACAAAATTGGATTAAAAGATTTGGACGACTCAAATTAAAAATGTCCCAAGTAACACATGCTTTTCAAATCGGTATAATACATACACAAATGTACAATATGTCAACTGCTAAATATGTGCATCTTTTGGTCGTGGCCTTGGCATTCTTTTGTTGTGGGTGGTAGCTCCACCACTTGCCTCCATGAATATTAAACCATAAAAGAATATCTTAAAATACCGTCAAAAACATTCTTATGTTATGGGACCGAGGGAGTACAAGATGTCAAGACATAATTCATTTCTTCTATCTTTGTGCAAACGTTTCATAGAGACATGATAGGTCACAATACTTTTGTCCTTCCCATGAAACTTCAGGCATCTAAAAGAACACAAACATATACATGTTTATTTTTTTTCTTATTTTTACATTCAGCAAATTGTTCGTTCTATTCAGGAGCAAATTATTCCACTCAGCAAATATATTTTTTATGTTTTTGAAGGAATTGTTCTTTCTCATTATATGATTCGTCTAGCCTGGTGTGTTTCTAATTAATTAACGACGGCGTCACGTTGCTGCGTGCAGGTGGGTGCGGCGCATGCGTGGTGCTCATCTCCAAGTACGACCCGGCCACCGACGAGGTCACCGAGTTCTCGGCGAGCTCCTGCTTGACGCTCGTCGGCAGCCTCAACCACTGCTCGGTAACCACCAGCGAGGGCATCGGCAACACCCGCGATGGCTACCACCCCGTCCAGAAGCGCCTCGCCGGCTTCCACGCCTCGCAGTGCGGCTTCTGCACCCCCGGCATGTGCATGTCCATCTTCTCCGCCCTCGTCAAGGCCGACAAGCCCGGCGCCGCCGGCGAGCCAGCCCCGCCGCCAGGGTTCTCCAAGCTCACGTCGTGCGAGGCGGAGCACGCAGTCTCCGGCAACCTCTGCCGCTGCACGGGCTACAGGCCCATCGTCGACGCCTGCAAGAGCTTCGCCGCCGACGTCGACCTCGAGGACCTCGGGCTCAACTCCTTCTGGAAGAAAAGCGCTGATCGTGCCGAGGTCGGCAAGCTGCCGGAATACTCCAGTGGCGCCGTCTGCACCTTCCCGGAGTTCCTAAAGTCCGAGATCAAGGCCTCCGTTGATCAGCAGACGAACAATGTGCCGGCGGCGATCGCCGGCGAGGACGGCTGGTACCATCCCAGGAGCATCCAGGAGCTCCATAGCCTCTTCGATTCCAACTGGTTCGACGGGAATTCAGTCAAGATCGTGGCGTCAAACACTGGCGCCGGAGTGTACAAGGATCAAGACCTGTACGAAAAGTACATCGACATCAAAGGGATCCCGGAGCTTTCCGTCATCGACAGGAGCAGCAAGGGGGTGGAGATCGGGGCGGCCGTGTCCATCTCCAAAGCCATCGAGGTCTTCTCCGATGGCACTCCGGTCTTCAGAAAGATCGCCGGTCACCTCAGCAAGGTGGCCTCGCCGTTCGTCCGCAACACGGCGACCGTCGGCGGGAACGTGATCATGGCGCAGCGGCTGCAATTCCCATCGGACATCGCCACCGTTCTTCTCGCAGCCGGCTCCACGGTCACCATCCAGACGGCTTCCAAAATGCTGTGCCTCACATTGGAGGAATTTCTGGAGCAGCCTCCCTGTGACGCCAAGACCATACTGCTCAGCATATTTGTCCCGGATTGGGGTTCAGACAATGTCATCTTCGAGACATCTCGTGCAGCACCGAGACCGTTCGGCAATGCTGTGTCCTATGTGAATTCTGCATTCCTTGCAAGGACTTCAGGGGATGCAGCATCAGGGGAGCTCATCGTCGACGAAATCTGCCTCGCGTTCGGCGCCTACGGTGTCGATCACGCGGCACGGGCTTGGAAGGTGGAGGAATTCTTGAAGGGAAAATCAATGAGTGCATCTGTGATACTTGAAGCGGTTCGGTTGCTGAAAGATGCTATCTCGCCGTCAGAAGGCACCACACACCCTGAGTACAGAGTCAGCTTGGCTGTCAGTTTCTTGTTCAGTTTCCTGTCTTCACTTGCTAACAACCTGAATGAACCGGCGAAGGCTATTACTACCAATGGTTTATCTACTAATGGAACCATGAATGGTAATGGCGCGTCGTCACTGGAAAAGGAAAGTAAGGTTGCCAGCGATGATTTGCCGATCCGCTCAAGGCAAGAACTGGTTTTCACTGAAGAATATAAACCTGTCGGCAAGCCGACCACGAAAGCCGGGGCCGAGCTACAAGCTTCTGGTATGTTTTGGTAGTTCTTTTTGTTCATTGTACATTAGTCCAATCAATGCTCAACCATCTGCTATGTTTCCTCTGCTATTGTACACTAGTTTCTATTCTGAAACATGCAGTTGACAACATTCTTGGTTCTTGTTCAGGGGAGGCTGTGTATGTTGATGACATCCCAGCACCCAAGGATTGCCTCTACGGAGCATTTATCTACAGCACACACCCTCATGCCCGTATCAAAGGTGTCAACTTCAAATCATCTCTGGCTTCAAAAAAGGTCATCACGGTTATCTCGGCAAAGGACATTCCTGCCGGTGGAAGGAATATTGGATCCAGCTTCCCGGGGCTAGGAGACGAAGCGCTCTTCGGTGATCCGGTTTCTGAATTTGCTGGTCAAAACGTTGGCGTTGTGGTACCTACTTCTGAACCACTTGAACTCAGTTTCAGAAAAAATGCACAACCAGTAGTACTATAATGTTTTACCCAAAATTTTCAGGGATGGAACTGACCATATTATTATCGTTTTGGTTTGCCATGGATCAGATTGCTGAAACACAGAAGTACGCCTATATGGCGGCGAAGCAAGCCGTCATCGAGTATAGCACCGAGAATCTCGAGCCGCCCATTCTGACAATAGAGGATGCCATCCAACATGACAGCTACTTCCATCCTCCCCCGTTTTTGGCTCCTAAGCCAGTTGGGGATTTCGAGCAAGGGATGTCTGAAGCTGATCACAAGATTTTATCAGGAGAGGTACATACTTCAGTTTAGTAATAGGATGTTGTCTATATTCATAGTTTCAGACAAGGATCATTACATCATAGTTTCAGACAAGGATCATTACATCATAGTTTCAGACAAGGATCATTACATGCTCACATCTAGCATCATTATCAATTTTCAACAGGTGAAACTTGAATCACAGTACTACTTCTACATGGAGACTCAGACCGCCTTGGCCGTCCCCGACGAAGATAACTGCATCACCGTCTATGCCTCAACTCAGATACCCGAGGTCACGCAGAATGTCGTCGCCGACTGCCTCGGCATTCCGTACCACAATGTTCGCATCGTCACAAGGAGAGTTGGCGGCGGCTTTGGCGGGAAGGCAATGAAAGGATGCCATGTAAGTGGAAGCCCCAACCATTCAAGCAGAGGTTTACAGTAACAAAAAGTTGTACTCCCTCCGTCCCAAAATTCTTGTCTTAGATTTGTCTAAATACAAATGTATCAAGTCACGCTTTAGTATTAGATACATCTGTATCTAGACAAATCTAAGACAAGAATATTGAGACGGAGGGAGTACAATCTTGTGACCATGGAGGAAATGTTTGTGTTATCAGGTGGCATGCGCGTGTGCAGTTGCAGCGTTCAAGCTGCGGCGCCCAGTCCGGATGTACCTCGACCGCAAGACGGACATGATCATGGCAGGAGGGCGGCACCCGATGAAGGTGAAGTACAACGTGGGGTTCAAGTCGGACGGCACGCTCACGGCGCTGCACCTCGACCTCGGCATCAACGCCGGGATATCGCCGGATGTGAGCCCGGCGCTCCCGTCGGCCATCGTCGGTGCTCTGAAGAAGTACAACTGGGGCGCCCTGGCCTTGGACGTCAAGGTGTGCAAGACCAACGTCTCGTCCAAGTCAGCCATGCGCGGCCCCGGGGACGTGCAGGGCTGCTTCATCGCGGAGGCCATCATCGAGCACGTCGCGTCGGCGCTCGCGGCCGACACCAACGCCGTCCGGAGGAAGAACCTCCACGGCTTCGAGAGCCTCACGAAGTTCTACGGCGACGCCGCCGGCGAGGCCTCGACGTACAGCCTCGTTGAAATATTCGACAAGCTGGCTTCGTCGCCGGAGTATCGGAGCAGGGCGGCCGCGGTGGAGCGGTTCAACGGCGGGAGCAGGTGGAAGAAGCGGGGCATCTCCTGCGTGCCGATCACGTACGAGGTGAGGCTCCGGCCTACGCCCGGGAAGGTGTCCATCATGAACGATGGGTCCATCGCCGTCGAGGTCGGTGGCGTGGAGATCGGGCAGGGGTTATATACCAAGGTGAAGCAGATGACCGCGTACGGGCTGGCTGAGCTCTGCTCCGACGCCGACGAGCTCATCGACAAGGTGCGTGTCATCCAGGCCGACACGCTGAGCATGATCCAGGGCGGATTCACCGGCGGGAGCACCACGTCCGAGACCAGCTGCGAGGCTGTCCGGCTGTCGTGCGCCACGCTCGTCGAGCGGCTCAAGCCCATCAAGGAGAGCCTCGAGTCCAAGTCCGGCAAGCCTGTGCCATGGAAGGCCTTGATTACCCAGGCGACCATGGCGAGCGTGAACCTGTCGGCGCAGGCGTACTGGACGCCTGACCCAGCCTTCGTGAAGTACATCAACTACGGTGCCGCCGTCAGCGAGGTACCATGATCCATGGTCCAAAGATCGCCAAATCATAACAACAAGGGATATTCATTTCTGATTGAGAAATTGCCCGAATTGCAGGTTGAAGTCGACGTGCTTACTGGGGGGACGACGATCCTGAGGAGCGACCTGGTGTACGACTGCGGGCAGAGCCTGAACCCGGCGGTGGACCTCGGCCAGGTGAGCTCGCCGCCGATCGGCACAGCTACATGATTGCTTGGTGTCGCCGAAGATCGTTGGAATCTGAATTCAGTTTTGATTGTTGGATCAGGTGGAGGGCGCATTCGTGCAAGGGGTTGGGTTCTTCACCAACGAGGAGTACACGACGAACGCCGACGGGCTGGTGGTGAACGACGGCACGTGGACGTACAAGATCCCCACGGTGGACACCATCCCGAAGCAGCTCAACGTGGAGCTGCTTACCAGCGCGCGCGACAAGAAGCGGGTGCTCTCCTCCAAGGCGTCCGGCGAGCCGCCGCTGCTGATGGCGGCGTCGGTGCACTGCGCGATGCGGGAGGCTATCAGGGCGGCCAGGCAGGACTTCTCGGCCAGCTCGCCGCTGACGTTCCAAATGGACGTGCCGGCCACCATGGCCGACGTCAAGGAGCTCTGCGGCCTCGACGTCGTCGAGAGGCACCTCGAGAGCCTCTCCTCTGCCGCCGCCGGTCCCAACGCCTCCGTCAAGGCGTGATGGTACTTGCATGAAATATATGTAGAAACGTGACACGTGTGTGCTGTAAATGACACGAGCGAAGGTTTGGGACGCTGCTTGTGTGCGGGTGTGCATAGACGAGAAGGGAGCATACAACTAGCTACGTGGATCGATTTGAAGCGTTGGATTTCGTCTAACGGCACGCATGCACGTGCTTGGATTCTGCTTGAGTGATGAGGATAAAAAGACTTCAGTTCCTGTTACAAATCTGGGTGATGATATGAAGTCAAGGACCGTTGGAAAACTGTATAAATAAATTTGAGGTACAGTGTTAAGGGCCAGTTTTTGTGGCAACTTTTTTTAAGCGGCTTAAAAAATAAGCTGCCTTCCCAAGCAAAAAAATATCATTGCTAAATTTATTGTGACTTCTAAATTACTAGTTTAGAAACCCCAATCAAATAAGAGAGGCTGCTTATGACAAAAGCTAGAGAGAAGGCGGTTTATCTTTTAAGCTGTCAAAAGAACCGGCCCTTAAAATTTTGTAAATCTAAGATAGACAGTTAGAATAGTTGAGTTAACGATTAGTGGCTTTACGAAGCAAACTGGACAGTTTGCAAAAATGACACAAAGGTATCGGAGGTTCTGCAACTTTTGTGTGTGGACGCGTGGAGGGGATGTTAAAGACAATATCTACAAGTGGAACGACCATAATGTCTAATGTGTTGAAGATCGAATACAAAGGCGAAATAAAAAGCTTTAGCAAAGTTTCATGGTTGAAATTGTTTGGTGGAATCCATGCTCACGGCGTGGAGCTTGGTATCTCAAGGAAGAGTACCTTGTCTATGGTGTGTTAGTTTAAGATCCTGTATTTATAGCAAATCCATATTTTATGGCTGGCGTAGTTTAAAAATTTTAACCGGCAATCGAACCGATGAGCCTCTTGGTTTAGGATTTTACTAGTCGGCCATCGGTTCATCGGTTCATTTGCGATAAAAAACAGGAATGTTTCAGGTAATTTCTAAAAAGTATGACCGCACATCAAGAGAATACATACAATATTTTTATCGGATGTCCCCGAAGGTTAGGTGTTTGATTCCTTGTAAACCAATAATGAATCATAAATTGTTAGTTTAGCTTAGTTGGTTGTTAGGTCTTTAGCATGCCTTGTTTGAAGGTTAGGTGTTTGATTCCTTGTTGATGCACATTCTTTTTTTGAATATTTTTTCGGTCTTCCTTAGAAAACAGGGCAAGGCTTTGCTCACGGTTTTTGGGTCAGACAAATGGTCCGGTTCAGTTTCTAAAACTATAGTATGGACAAAGTTACCAATGAATTTATAGGTATTTCCTCTCAAGAGCCTAGAGAACTTCACCCGAAAAAAAAGAGCCTAGAGAACTTAAAGCACAATTTCAACATTCCGAGGTGTGATGGAGGGAGAGGGGTATATGAACTATGACGTTCCCACATCCTGTATATACGAGGGATTGGGTTGAGGTCTGAACTACTCACTCTAATCCAAAATAAGTATCGTGGTTTTGAACTAAGGTTAGTTCAAAATTGCCACACTTGTTATGGATTGGAGGGAGCACCTTTTTTGCATTTTATTTGTTGCCCTCTTTGCTTTTGATGGAACTGACTGCAACTTTGACGAGTGAACACAATCCGTCTTCAAACTCCTTTATTTCATTCGATCAAATGAAGTTGAACGTAGCAATGCCTTGGCCATCTCGTGTAGCATTTCCCCTATTTTTATTTTTGATAAAAATCACTTTTATTGACTCAAAATATACCGTTGAGTTATATCCCTTCCCCGTCCCATTGAGAAAGAGAATTAACGAATCCTAAGGCAAAGGAAGGAGAAACTCAAGGCCACTCTTCCTCCGGGTTTTCTTTCCGTACTATTATGGATAGTTAAATAAAGAGAAAAATTAGATTCAATTGTCAACTGGTCCTATCAAAAGTAGGATTGACTACAGATTCGAGCCATCGCACATGGTTCTATAAAATATGTACAATTTTCCGGATCTAAATTGAGCAGGTTTCCATGAAGAAGATCGCACATGAGGAATCTAACCATTTGAGCTACTACGCTTATTAGTTTGTAGCTTACCGTATCCTTCTAGTTGATCATATATATACACGCCCACACTTCATACGCTTAAGATTACATAAAATTCAAAGCATAATTATAGGGCGATGATGGACTCTGCTTCCACAGACAGACCCGACCGATACATCTTTTATTCAAATGTCCACATAAACATCACAGATGGTGGAGGTGGACGGATGGGAAACGACGATTTACAACAACAGAAAGGCACACTACACATCGATCACAAACACAAACCGACTCGCGACAAGACATAAGTAGACGCCGTACACTGGTGGCATTCTTCATCTTGAGCTGGAAGCTGACATTGACGACCATGGAATGGATTCATCGTCGGTGGCCGCATGGATGCTCTAGCGAGTCATCCCCGCGTGCGTCTGCGGCGCCATGGTCTTCCCCATCTTCTCCATGTTGGCCTGCCATCCTGCACCAACGGACAACAACATCAACGCCGGTAAGACGCCTCCACGCGCAGCCGGCCATTGATGCGTCCTAACTAGTGATGGAGGTTCGCCGAGGATTAATTGGTAGTAGAGCGTACGTACCGAGGGCCATGTCGAAGCCGCGGGACTTGAGCTCGCGGTACTCCTGGCAGAGCGCGCAGGCCTCGCAGAACCAGTGGACGCAGCAGTCGCCGCAGGGCGTCTCCTTGAGCCGGTACTGCTCCCGCAGCCTGGAGCGGTAGCCGCAGGAGTAGAGGCAGCCCATCCCCGTCATCGACGCCAGCGCGGCGTACACCGTCCCGCTCGCACAGCAAGCTGGGCAGAGCTCGTCCGTTCGTGCCGTCGTTAGTTCTTGGTTCACCGGACAATAGATAGATAGATCATTCGATCGTCGTCTAGACAAGAAAAATTAATTAACTCACATGTGGCGCCCATGTCGACGATCTCGGCGATCCTCCCGAAGACGACGCACGGGCAGAAGAACGTCAGGCAGCCTGCAGCACACACGTCCGGCCCGGTCATCACAAGTTCACTCACAACCAGGGTCCAGGGCATGCATGCATTGCATGCTTCTATCTGGGGAATTAATGAGCTTACAGCCGCCGACGTCGTCGAAGCAGCCGCAGAGGCCGCTGGACCAGGAAGCGTTGTTGAGGCTGGCCATGGGGATGCTGCTGCGACGGAGACTTGGGGTTGCAGGAGTAGGACTATCAGAGAGAAGCTCGCCGGACTTGTGTGTGTGCATGAGCGGCCGTAGTGTGCGTATTTAACGTCGACGGAGCCGGGTTCCTTCCGCCCGACTTCACCCGGCCGCCATGTGGGCCTCGCGACAGTTAAACGTCGGTTGTCACCGGACGAGACTTGCCTGCTTTTCTCGTGTGTGCCCATCCGCCCGCATACGTGGCTTGATTTGATTAAAATAAAATAAAACCCGGCCCACCTTCTTAAAATCAGGGGGATGATTAGATTAGAAAAAGAAAAAAAAACAGTTGTAGGATAAAGTGGGAGCACAGATGAAAGCATGGGGAGGGAGCAGGCAAGCCGGATTCGTTGTTACCAGCGCAGCGCTAGCATGTCCAAGTCCAAGGTTGTTTATGCGTGCGCTTTGCCATCTCGTGCCGTCATGCATTGATGAAAACCAAGCAGAAGCCGTCCCTTTCAGATTTTTTTTACGGAAATAGAAAAGGAAACTACAAAATGAAAGTGGAAATTGGCTGTGTGCGTCCCATGATGAGGAAGCCAGGGTACTCTCTTTTTTCTAATCTAAATAGTAAAATCATGAAAGTGGAAACAGAAAAAATCTTGTAAAAACTGGATAACTATTTCTTTGTTTTGTTCAGCTCGCCATTCACTATTTCTGATGGAACACGGGTACACTTTTGGAAACTTTTGGAAGCACAAATCACGAGAAAACATATCAATGGCACCCCGCAAAAAAAAACATATCAATGGTGTGGCTAAGAGCTTCACTAATCTAGTCACACGGCAGCCTTGACCGCTATATTATCTAATCGATCACACGGCAACCTACCTTGACCACAATTTTATATTAAACCTAAACGACTCGTAATGGCTCGAACACAGCCAAACAGCAGGCAGACACCAACCTGATTACAACTCGGATACAAGATCATTTCCAACAGCCCGAGAGCGAGAGAGAGAGTCCCGTGCCTACTGACGGCCGTCGTCAGGTAACTCGACAGTTAAGTACAGGCTGGTGGTCGTAGTGATAATATCATAACTAGTATCATGTATGCCAACTAAGAAATTTTGATGAAATGTCGTAGCATTAAATGAAGAAAGAGAAGGTGGAGTATCATATCATGATACTCCCTCCGTTTTTATTTACTCTGCATATTAGAGTTGACTGAAGTCAAACTTCATAAAGTTTGACCAAGTTTGTAGAAAACAATATAGACATTTATCATAATAAATCTATACGATGTGAAAGTACATTCAACAATAAATCTAATATTGTTGATTTGTTATTGTATATCTTAATATTTTTGTTTAAAAACTTGGTCAAAGTTTGTAAAGCTTGACTTTGACTAAAGCTAATATGCGAACTAAATAAAAACGGAGAGAGTACTGTATCATAATTAATGTTATGTTATTTTATGTCATGTATAATAATAAATAAAGTATCATATGATATTAATATATAATACTATGTATTATGAAGGTAGTATCATACACTAATATCATATGCATGATACATATGCATTGCCGATCGATCTCATCGATGGCTAGCCGAGCCTCGCTGTTGCGTGGACGGACGCCCTTGGTCGTACGTTATTGGCTGTGTATATGTAAGCTTGCCTCCGGCCGGCGGAGCACCTAGCTTTCTCCACTACATGCAGCAGAGTCCAGCGACGAGAGGCTGAAGGCAAACGCACTACGTGTCAACATCAACATCTCTGGCATGTGTGGTCAGCTATCTCAAGTTGAGTTGATGAGCATTTGTTGATGAAATTCTCTTATCCTGCCATGCAAGGGTGGCGCGGATTCGCGTTTTTTGTTTGTTTGACAAATGATACTTTATTTATGCATCTGTGAGGACTAACTATCATATACTTCGTCTATTTTTAAATATTTGTCTTTCTAGATATTTCAACAAGTAACTCATACGGTGCAAAATAAGTGAATCTACACTCTAAAATATATCTATACATTCGTATGTGGTAGTCCATTTGAAATCTCTAAAAAAACAAATATTTGAAAACGGAAGGAGTAGAGTATAATAAATGAGATCACCTCAACCTGAGGTGACTTGGCCAACGTTCGGTTTGGCACCTTTTCTTTTGAGGCAAGTTTATTTTTAGGCTAAAACACGTTTACTCTTTATTGCTCAATAATGTTTAGAGGAATACAATTGATAGCATGTTGCATAAGCCACAAATGGCGGAGACAAGTTTGGTTTGGCACTTCTGTTTGACTATATGGTGGCCCGGGCCATAAACCAGCACTGGGCTAGGCACTGGTTGTTCTTCGATCCAGCTGGAGGGCGGCGCCGTAGCATTATTTTATTTCAGTATCGGTCTTCAACGGCCTTTGTGTCCGATTTCAATGGTTATCTTTCGGGTTTCGGTGGACTGTCTTTTTATTGGTTTTCTTTTTCTTTACTTTTTATTTTATTTTGTAACACACGACTATTTTTCCACACATATTATACATTCTTTGTGTGCATCAGGAATTTTTTTCTCATAAGCGCAAAACATTTTTGAAATGCATGAAAACATTTTTTTTCAAATATTGTTTTGATGTTTACATTTTTCATACACATTGTGCATTTTATTATGCATCCAAAACATCTTTATAAATTCTTAACATTTTCCAAATAAGTAATTAACCTTTTTATAAATACATGTTTTTATTTTTTTTGAATATGTGTTAATTTTTTGAAATACATAATCATTTTTGGATGGCTATGAAATATGTTTTTAACTACGCGAACATTTTTTGTACATTGTATAAATATTCTTTAAAATTGTCATGAATACATTTTTAAATGCGTCATTTTTATAAATGTAAAGTGCTTTTGAGAATTGTACGAAATATTTTTTATTTACATGGAAGAAATATATTATATTTTTTCTAATATCACATGCAATATTTTGAAACACATGAACATTTTGTAATGCTATGAAAGTTTTCAAAATTATGGTAACACTTTTTTCTACGCTGTGTAAACCAATTATTTTACATTGTGTTCACATTTTACAAATTCATGTTTACTTAAAAAAATAAGTTTTGGAATACATTTTTAACATGAACATAAGAAAAAAACAACAAATGAAAAAAAGAGCAGAAAACGAAATTATCTGGAGGAAGCTACTTGGCCCAGCCAATTAGTAGCGAGTAGCGATGCTGAGGCGAGACCAGCTTCTGTCTCCACAAAGCAAGACAAGCATATCAGCCAGCGCGCCACAGCTAACTAGCCAGGCCGACTGTTGGAGCGCGACCGAAAAAGCATATCGTTTAGAATTTTCTGATTGAGTTTTTTTCTTTTTTTTATTTTTCTAGTATTCTACTAAAATACTCTATAGATTTTTAAAAATGTTGATTTTTTAAGAAAAATGTGAATTCCAAACTTTTTTACAATTTTTTTTTTCGAAAAACGTTCTTAGATTACAAAAGTAGTCATAGATATGTTTGCGAATTCAATTTTCTTGCCTATTTTAAAATATACCCATGAATTTTAAATGGTTTGAAATTCAAAAAATGATCTTGAATTTAAAAATTATTCATATTTTTTCTAAAATGTTCAGGAATTTCAGAAAATATTTGTGAAAATCAAAAACTGTTCACAATTGTCAAATTGGTTCTGAATATAAAAAGAATTCATCAATCCGAAAAGTGGTCACCGAAATGTTTGTGATTTCGAAAAGAAACTCCAATTGGACAATGTTCACGAATACAAAGTTTCTTTACATTCAGAAATTGGCTGAGAAAATGTTTGTGGATTATATTGTTTCGTAGATCTAAAAGATGTTCATGAATTTTATTTGTTTTGTAAATAAAAAATGTTCATAAACTCTAAAAATGTTCGCAATTTTTGAAATGATTCAGAAATTTCAAATATATTATGTTAAATCCAAAAGTCACAAATATTATTCATGAATACGAACAAAATTCATGAAAAAAATCAAAAATTTCAAAAAATATTCGTGAATTGGACAATTTTCATGAATTCAACAAAATTTGCGGCTTTGATTTTTTCACAATTTTTAAAAATTATTGCAAATTAAAAATATACAAGAATCCAAAAAAACATGAATTCAAAAAATCTATCTGATGTCAGAAAATTCACAGATTTAGTAAATATTTGTGAATTCCCAACAAGGTTGTGAGTTTGTATAATGCACTAATTTCAACTATGTTCGTGAATTTTGAAAATGTAGGCCGCATTGAAATGGAAATCGAAAAAAAAAAGAAAATGAAAAAGAAGAAATTAGTAAGAAAAATCGTTAGAAAGGAACACAGAAAAAATAAATGAAAAACCAGAAAGAAAATAAAACCCAGTAAGGAAACTAGATAAAAAGAATAAAAAAGAAAAAGAAAAGAAAAGAAAAAGGAAATATAAGGAAAAGAAAAAAAACACAGAAGAAAAAAAAACGATCTTGAAAGGTTCTTGAATGAGATACTCACTGCCACTATACTTGGGCCAGCCTCAATTTCCATGCGTAGTAACCATAGGGTTTACCCGTTTTCACACTAAGGCCCCGTTCGGATCGTCTCCCGCGGCCAGCTTCAGCGTCTCCGCATGTGGAGACGCCCCGAACGCTCTCGCTCCTCGAAGCCAGCTCCGTGGAGACAGCGCCAACGCAGTGCAAATTGGTGGAGCAGCAGAATCCCAGCTCCAGAAAAACAGAAGACGGAGTTGAGACAAATTACGGGCGAATGCCATTCCGAAGTGGGGAGCGCGTACCGGTTCGATCTGGTCAACGTCGCCCCTCCTGATCGAGTGACTGCTCTGTCCCCCCACTCGCGCGTTCCTCCTCTATGTTGCTGCCAACCTAGTAGCAGCCCACCCTGCCGCCACCCCGCCGTTGGCCGGCTGGCCGCCGCGCCGTCGCCAGTCTCCGCCGCTGATCCCTCGCATCTCGGCCGACGCCGTGGACCGACGCCCTCCTAGCTCAAGGTGAGCTGCCCCTCCCCCTACCTCTCTCTCTCTCTCTACAGATCTGATGTATGAATGTGACTGAAAAATTGAAAAAATGAGTTACATTTGGACATCTTTGTGGTAATAATGTGAAGTGAACATCAAGGAATATGGCATAATATGGTTGTTGGTCATTGTTTATGTGCTGTCCTAGTAGACATGGTAGCATATTTTAGGTGACATGCTCTGTTCTTATCTGTTTGATAATGCTAATGTAATCTGGACATGAAAAATGAAAATATTTTGACATGTGTTTGTGTGCTGACCTGCTTGTTGGTTATGGATGTTGACACCTGAATTTGCTAGTCTATTTATAGAGAAGTGTTAAGTATGGCTGCCGAATGGACTGATGAGAACACCCGGATCATCGTCGAGTTGTTTGTCAAACAATTGCGGGCTGGAAATATGCCAAACACTCATTTGACACCCAATGCATATGACGATGTGGGAAAGGAGTTCCTGATGAGAACTGGACTTGAGTACACGCATAAGCAAGTGAGAAACAAATGGGACAAGTTAAAACGTGAGTACAACCTATTCAAGCAGCTCAAGCACCGCGAGACGGGTGGGGGGTGGGACTTTGAGAAAAACACGGTGAAACAAGATAATGAGTGGTGGAAGAAGGCAAAAGTTGTAAGTTCTCATGCTTATGTTTCTCATTAAAAAGAATCTAAACTTGTCATCCTTTGTTTACTAATGTTATATCTTTTGTACAATAGGACCTCCCAGGTTGTGGCAAGTTCAAGAAGCATGGACTTCGTAATGAAGAAGGCTTGCGCCTATTGTTTGAGGATATCAGTGTCGATGGTAGTGACCATTGGAACCCCGCATATGGCATGCCTCCCCCCTCTAGTGCAGCATTAAAAGACGCCTTGAATGTCGATGAAATCACTGATCTGGATTTGGAGGATGATACCGAGGAGCAAGCATCTCCGAAAATAGCTAGTGGATCTAAAGTGAGGCTTGGGATCACGATTCCGGAGAAGAACAAGAGACCGAAGACCGCACAAGTGATGCAGGAGGAGATTAGAAAGATTAGTTCCATTGCCCATGCTTCACACACATCGTTTCAGTCTTTCCTACAGAAAGATGAGACCACCTCTGTTGCCTCTACGATGGATTTAGTTCGTGCTTGCAGCGCAATAGAAGGCACAGATGAGCACTTCATTGCTACTGAGCTCTTTATAAAGAGGGAGCAAAGGGAGATGTTCCTGCACATGATAGCTGACTCTCAAAAGGGTTGGTTGCGTAGGAGGTTTGACCTCAAGTATGGGAACTAGTTTGTTCCATCTTATCTATCGATAATATTTGCTTATGTTCTATGCTATCGAACAATATTTATGCCTATGTGTTGGCGAACCTAGTATTATGTTGTGCTATCGGAACAATATTCATGCCTATGTGTTGGCGAACCTAGTATTATTTGTGCTATCGGAAAAATATTCATGCCTATGTATTGGTGAACCTATTATTTTGTTGTGCATTGGGAAAATATTTATGCCTATGTTGGTGAACCTACTATTTTGTTGTGCCTTGGGAAAATATTTATGCATATGTTGATGAATCCATTATTATGTTGATGCTAACTATTGTTTGCTATGGCATTGATTGTCTATGTGCAGATGTCATCAGATAGTGATAGTGATGATGACAATAGTTATGAAACAATGAGGAATTTGGTTATGCATCAACAACATAATATGGACATGCTTTGTTCTGGTGCGGCGGTCATATTTGGCAAGTATTGTGAAAGTTGGGTGATGAAGACCGAGCCTAGGAAATCTATTTTGAGTGGATTTGGATGGATTCAAGAGACTATTGCTACACAGGGAGAGACCTACACAATGTTGAGAATGACGGCAAGTGTGTTCTTTGATCTTCATGACTTGTTGGTACGTAATTATGGTCTAAAAGAGACAAGCTTTGTTAGCACTTACGAGTCTCTTGCTATGTTCTTGTGGACATTGGGAGGTTGTGAGTCAAATAGAAGAACTCAAAACCGCTTCAAACATTCAGCGGATACAATCCATCGTAAATTCCATGAGGTTCTACAATGTGTGGTCAACATGGCATCTCACTACCTTAAGCCACAAGACCCAAACTTCCACAATGTGCATGATATCATTAAGATAGATAGAAGGGCTTATCCGCATCTCAAAGACTGCATTGGTGCAATTGATGGGACTCATATAAGAGCTTCTATTCCTGAAGGGCCTCCGAAAGTGAGGTACATTGGAAGAACGGGTGTGACAACTCAGAATGTGATGGCGGTATGTGACTTTGATATGCACTTTACTTATGCTTCAATTGGCCAACCTGGTTCTATGCATGATACAAATGTGCTATACCATGCAATTGGGAAGGACAAGCCCTCCTTCCCCCATCCTCCAAAGGGTAAGCATTTCTTTTGATTACAAGCTTACACAAAATGTGATCTATCCTCCAACTAACTTGTTTGTGCGTTGTTCCTTTTAGACAAGTATTACCTTGTAGATGCCGGTTATCCTAATAGAGTTGGATATCTAGCACCATACAAAGGAGAACGGTATCATGTCCCTGACTTTCAAAGAGGTGCACCTCCAAATACTCCCAAGGAGAAGTTCAACAAGATTCACTCCTCCAAACGAAATTGCATAGAGAGAACCTTTGGAGTGTGGAAGATGAAATGGCAAATTCTCCTCAAGATGCCAAACTACTCATTTCAAACACAGATGAAGATAGTTGCAGCTACTATGAAATTGCACAACTATGTTCGCCTCCATGACAAAGATGATATCCACTTTGTTCGATGTGAAAGGGATCCGGATTATGTTCCAACAATTCCGGATAGATATAAGAAGTATGTTATTCCTTCGAGTGCATCAGATGCTTCAACTTCGGAGGCAAGTACTCCTGACATGGATAGGTTTAGGAATGAACTAGCTACCGCCATTGCTCTTGGTTGGTGAAGTCATGCTCAAGTTGTATAAATGTTTGTCCCCGCTTTGATTTGATGCAAATTTGAGAAAGCTTTTGTCATTTCAAACCTTGTGGCTCTTTATCTAAACTGGATGAAGTTCCAAAATCTACATGTTCATTACATTATTTGCCCTTGTACTACCCAAAACTGCTCTCTGTATAGGAAATAATGCTCTTTGTACTGTTAAAATCGGCAGAAACCTACACAGGAAAAAAATAGAAGCAACTTTTTTTAGTTGTAATCTGGCCTGTAGTGCTCTTTTCAGCCCAGCCTGCCTTCCCCACAAAATCGGGCCATCAAACAACTGCCCCGAACAGGCTTCAGGCTCCCTTCCCGGGCTGCCAGCCCATGCAGCAGAACTTGGAGCGTGTGAGCAGCCGAACGCTCCTGGCTCCCGTGGGAAGCTGGCTAGCGCTGGCTCCCATGAGAAGCTGGCTGCGCGGGAGCCAGGCGAGCTCCCAAACGGGGCCTAAGTAGGGACCTATGCAGGGAATAGGAACAACTAAAATTCGTCGGGGCACTTAGGTGCTGAAGCTCGCATGCATGCGGCCACACATTTGCTTCAAGATTGGTGAAGTTGTTTTGATTTAAGCCTCTTGATTACTGTAGAGGGGTCCATGCATGTAGGATTTTGGCAGAGTTGCCAGCTCCACCCACCCCACCTCTCATGTGTTTTTATTTCATCTCCAAATTTGAATGCTTTATATATTTTGAACCAAAACTTCAAATTAAGTTCCATTTGCATATTAGTGTTTGTTGCGACGAGAAATTTTGGACAAGACAATCTTGATACATTTTGACAACTTTATTTTTTACCGAGATTCAAATATTCAACTTGACAGTCATTGCCAAGTTTTACCAAGTTTTGTTTGCTTCTAGGAGTTTAGAGATTTGGGTTTTATGTTTAGCACTTAGGATTCTGGTTTAGGGTTTTGTGACGCCCCCGATTCAATCGTACACTAATCATACACGCAAACGTGTACGATCAAGATCAGGGACTCACGGGAAGATATCACAACACAACTCTACAAATAAAATAAGTCATACAAGTATCATATTACAAGCCAGGGGCCTCGAGGGCTCGAATACAAGAGCTCGATCATAGACGAGTTAGCAGAAGCAACAATATCTGAGTACAGACAAGAGTTAAACAAGTTTGCCTTAAGAAGGCTAGCACAAAATGGGATACAGATCGAAAGAGGCGCAGGCCTCCTGCCTGGGATCCTCCTAACTACTCCTGGTCGCCGTCAGCGGGCTGCACGTAGTAGTAGGCACCTCCCGAGTAGTAGTGGTCATCGTCGACGGTGGCGTCTGGCTCCTGGGCTCCAACGTCTGGTCGCTGCAATCGGGTATAGAAAGGGGGAAAAGAGGGAGAAAGCAACCGTGAGTACTCATCCAAAGTACTCGCAAGCAAGGAGCTACATTACATATGAATGCATTGGTATCAACTGGAATAAGGCTATCATATGTGGACTGAACCGCAGAATGCCGGAATAAGAGGGGGATAGCTAGTCCTTTCGAAGACTACGCTTCTGGTAACCTCCATCTTGCAGCAGGAGAAGAGAGTAGATGGTAAGTTCACCAAGTAACATCGCATAGCATAATCCTAACCGATGATCCTCCCCTCGTCGCCCTGTGAGAGAGCGATCACCGGTTGTATCTGGCACTTGGAAGGGTGTGTTTTATTAAATATCCGGTTCTAGTTGTCATAAGGTCAAGGTACAACTCCAAGTCGTCTTGTTACCGAAGATCACGGCTATTCGAATAGATTAACTTCCCTGCAGGGGTGCACCACATAACCCAACACGCTCGATCCCATTTGGCCGGACACACTTTCCTTGGTCATGCCCGGCCTCGGAAGATCAACACGTCGCAGCCCCACCTACACCAATAGAGAGGTCAGCACGCCGGTCTAAACCTAAGCGCCCAGGGATCTGGGCCCATCGCCCTTAGCACACCTGCACGTTGCGTGGGCGGCCGGAAGCAGACCTAGCCTAGCAGGCGTTCCAGTCCAATCCGGCGTGCAGTTGCTGATGTCACGAAGGCTTCGGCTGATACCACAACGCCGAGTGCCCATAACTGTCCCCGCGTAGATGGTTAGTGCGTATAGGCCAGTAGCCAGACTCAGATCAAATATCAAGATCTCGTTAAACGTGTTATTTTGAAATAACCGCGAACGCCGACCAGGGCCTGGCCCACCTCTCTCCTAGATGGTCTCAACCTGCCCTGTCGCTTCGCCACAAAGATCCACTCAGAGGGCCGTCAGGACAAACGTCCTTTCGGACCCAATCCGTGGATCACTCGTGGGTACTCCTACGAGCCGACCCGTCTTTAGTCACCTCAAGTATCATATATAAAGTATATAGTATATACCCGTGATCATCTCCCGAGTGATCACGGCCCGATAGTATAGCATGGCAGACGGACAAGAATGAAGGGCCACTGATGATAAACTAGCATGCTATACTAAGCATTAGGATTGCAGGTAAAGGTAACAACAGTAGTAGCAAGGACAGGCTATGCATCAGGATAGGATTAATGGAAAGTAGTAACATGCTACACTACTCTAATGCAAGCAGTATAGAGAAGAGTAGGCGATATCTGGTGATCAAGGGGGGCTTGCCTGGTTGCTCTAGCAAGAGAGAGGGGTCGTCAACACTGTAGTCGTACTGGGTAGCAGTGGCGTCGGTCTCGATGTCTAGCGAGAGAAGAGGGGAAGAAACAATAAATATAATGCAAACAAATGCATGATGATGCATGACATGAGAAAGCGTGATGCTAGGTGTGCCCTAACGCGGTACGAGGTGGTACCGGTGAAGGGGGGGGACATCCGGGAAATTATCCCCGGTGTTTCGCGTTTTCGGGCAGAGGAGCCGGAGGGGGAAATTGTGTGTTCGCTATGCTAGGGATGTGTGGCGGACGAAAGGGCTGCGTACCCGGATTCGTCTCGTCGTTCTGAGCAACTTTCATGTTGAAAATAATTTAATCCGAGTTACGGATTAAAAGATATGATTTTTTAAAGATTTTATTAATTTCTAGAATTTAATTAATTATTTAATTTAATTCGAAATCTGGATTTATGACATCGGCATGATGTCATGCTGACGTCAGCAGTCAACGGGGGTTTGACTGGTCAACCTGACCAGTGGGTCCCACTGGTCAGAGACACATGTTAATTATCCAAATTTAATTAATCTAATTAGAATTAATTATGGGTGGGCCCCACTATCATACTGATTAATTAGCTAATTAACTAACCAGGTTAATTAGATAACTAATGTTTAATTAGCTTAATTATTTGATTAGTTTAATTAATCAAAATTAATTAAGTTAATTATTCTTTAATTAATTGATTATCTTTATTTTTTTAAATACGTTCTGGGGGCTTGAGGCCCCACTTGTCATAGGGCCAGCGGGCCAACAGGGTTAAAGGGCGCGGGGTGTGGGCGTGGGCGCCCGTTGAGGCCGGAGCCCGTCTGGGCGCAGCGAGGCGCCAGCAGCGGCGAGCGGCGGCCCAAGGTGGCGGTGCGGCGGGTCGACAAGCGCAGGGCGCTGCGGACGTGGGCGTCCGTGCCCGAGGAGGGGCGAACCCGGGCGCGCGGGGGGGGGGAGGCCATGGCCTCAACAAGGCATCAGAGGCACCGACGCGGCGCGGCCTAGGGCCTGGCGCGCGGCCAGGGGGCGCGGCCGGCCGCGGGAGCTGTGGCAGGTGAGCGGGGCGCGTGGGCGAGGTGCGGGCGTGGCCACCGGGCAGTGAGTGTGAACGGCGGCGACGGCGCGGGATGCGAGCGGCGGGGCACGCGCAGGTGTGGTGGGTGCGAGCGCGGGCCGGATTTGGTAACGGGGAGAGAAGAGGGGCGGACGAGGCTCACGACAGGGTTGTAGGGAGACGGCAGTGAGCTCGGGGAGGGTCGAGGTGGTCCGACGACGGCGGGGACGAGGGAGACGACAGCGACGGGGACGAGGGAGTCCGGCGATGCCGCGGTCGCGGACGAGGCCCAGAGCGACGATGTCGAGGTGGCGGTGCGCTGGTTCGGGGCCGGGGAGGCGACGGGTGTCGGCGACGGCGCGTCGAGGCCGTGAGCCACAGCGGCAGCGGGGCGGCGCTGGGAACAGGCGCCGGTGTCGGGGAGCGCGGGGTCGGGAGGGGCGAGCGCCAGGGGTCGGGACGTGGCCCGATCCAGATGGGAGAAGGGGATCGAGCGGAGTGGGGGTCGAGAGGAGTGGGGGGAGCGAGTGGGGCGACGGGTGGTTACGGCTAGGGTTTCGGGGGGTTAAGGAGAGGGAGAGGGAGTGGGCCGGCCTGTTGGGCCGGTGGAGGCCAGCTGGGCCACTTGGCCCAGCAGGGGGGGGGCTTTTCTCTTTTGTTTGTTTTTCTTTTTCTTGTCTGATTTGTATTTTCTTTTCTTTTATTTCCTTTTCTGTTTTATTTAGTTTAAAGCACTTAGGCACTTTGTAAAATTATGTTTTCTTCACTATAATTACCATAGCAATATTAGACACACACCGACCATTTTAATTTTAATATTTGAAATTTTTTATTTTTTGCTTAATTTTGAATTTGAATTCGAACCGTTTTCGAACTAACACGAGATTAGCAACAGTAATCGAGGTGACGTGGCATCATTAGCAGAGGTTCACTGTAACCTAATTATCCGGGCATCACAGGTTTATGACATAGGACTTAGTGTTTAAGTTTTACTTTCCAGACATGCTAAATTATCATTTGTTCTTATCAAGTTTCAGCAGTTGTAACTTGCAGTGCCGGAGCCAGGATTTGAGCATTGGAGCGGGCAAAGCGGACAATGGCAACATATGTCACAAGAGATGTGGGCTAACACGTGAATACACAATAAGGTTTTCTATAAGTTTTAGCTTATTTGGGATTTTTACACGTGTCACAATATTTCGATTGGGAGTTTGCAAAGCAATCGATCAAGATGTCTCCACAAGTAGATTGCATTTTCAATAGTGGAGTGATGCTTGATTATTTTATTTTTGTTTTTTAATAAAAAGCTCTTTATTCTTGAAGCCTAAGAAACTTCAAAATATTAGACTTCCCACCAATATTTCAGATTTAGTCTTCTGCGATTCTATGTTAGTGGTTAGTGAGTGAATACACACACAACCTAGACAGAAAGTTCCTAACAAATACTTTGATCTATATCTATCTAATACTAGGTAGTTGTAATTGATACGTCTCCAACGTATCTATAGTTTTGTATTATTCTATGTTGTTACAGTATCAATCTTGGATGTTTTATATGCAATTTTATATCATTATAGTATCAATCCAATGCCAGTTTTATGTTTTTTTGCTTGTTTTTGGCTTTTCAAAAAGTGAATATTAAACAAAATCTGAATGAAAACAATTGGATTAATTTTTTCCGGATAAGAAGGGGACCTAGAAGCTTCGGGGGGAGACCGGACGAGATACGAGAGAGCCATAAGCTCGCAAGGCGTGCCCCTGGGGGGGCTGAGCTTGTGGGCCCCATGCAGCTCCGTTTGACCTAATTCCAGGCCTATAAATTCCCAAATATTCCCAAACCAATAGAGAGCCACCCAAAACACTTTTTCTGCCGCAGCAAGCTTTTGTTCTTTCGTGATCCCATCTGGAGGCCTTTTCCGATACTCTGCCGGAGAAGGAATCGATCACGGAGGGCTTCTATATCAACCTTGCTGCCCTACCGATGATGCGTGAGTAATTTACCACAGACCTACGGGTCCATAGCTACTAGTTAGATGGCTTCTTCTCCTCAATGTTCTTGGAGTTCTATCCGATGTAATCTTTTTTTATGGTGTGTTTGTTGGGATCCAATGAATTGTGGGTTTATGGTCTGAATATTCATGAGAGAGAGAGAAAGAGAGGGAGGGATGGAGGGGGTGGGAGGGAGGGAGAGAGAGAGACGGACCTCCCAAGCAGCTCAGTAGATGGCACACATATTCTAGTGATTTCACACAAATCATGACCATCTGTACTTCAGTGGATATGTCTACTAAACTACTCCTTACCTGCAACCCACTAACACACATAAGCATTATTGTCCAAGTCTAGCTAGTTTACACACATTTAAAGAAAATATCAAGAGGGATTCTACCAACGTATAAGCTAGAAGTAGAATACGTGTGTGTAAGAACATATATCCACTTGAGCAGTAACACAAACAAAAGACATGCCCTGGATAGTAGCCAGTGTCAAGGTAGAGCCTGTATTTAGGTGATTCCTAAATCTGAAATCAAGAAAAAGACAGAATAAGAGATAAGGATTGCCATGCACTGCATGTGGGCTTCTTCCCTGGTTCAGCACGACATGAAGAACACAAGAAGTTGCATCCATGTTCCTTAATTGTTAATGCTACAATCTACAAAAGTACAGGAAACAAAGGAACAATTCACCTAAAAATTGTGAATGAAAATTTTGGGAGGCAGGGCAACTGGACTAACCTTCAAATGAGTTCTTCTAGCAGTGGTGATGGTGGCCAAAACACTAGTAGAAAACAGGGCTTTGGTCCAGGCCGGGCCAGCCCATTAGTCCCGGTTCAGTCCAGAACCGAGACCAATCTGGGCATTGGTCCCGGTTCGTGAGCCTAGGGGGGCAGCCGGGCCACGTGGGCCATTGGTCCCGGTTCATCTAGACCTTTTGGTCCCGGTTGGTGGGATGAACCGGGACCAATGGTCTGAGCTCCTGGCCCACCACCATTGGTCCCGGTTGGTGGCTTGAACCGGGACCAAAGGCTCCCCTTTAGTCCCGTTTCATGTCACCAACCGGGACCAATGAGGTGCCTATATATACCCCTCGCTCGCGAGCAGAGCACCCCAGTGCTCTGTTTTTCTCTGGCCGAGGGGGAGAGGGCTTGGTGGTGCTCTAGCTCACCTCCTATGCACACAAGGTGTTCGATGGAATGCCCGAGCCACACTACTTAAGCTTTCTCCTCTTCAAGCTCGACCTCCAAGCTCCATTTTCCATAATATTTGTCTAGGTTTAGCGGTCCGTCACGCCCCGTCCCCGTCTTCACCGCCGTCGATCACCCGCGTCGAGCTCATCGCCGGCACCACCGTGGTGAGCCTCTTGCTCTTATCTTCTTTCTGAAAGGAAAAATATTCTTACTTGTATGTTTACATAGATACTTGTATTATTTTCTTACTTTTATTATTGCATCTTATATAGTGCGATGGTTTTGGTATCCGCCCCTGTCGGCCCTCGTCCTGTCTATGATTCGGATGTGGTATATATATTATCTTTATAACTATTGGTTCATTTATTGTTTATGAAAATTATGCCGACCAACGTGACATAGATTTTATTTATGTAGGATGTATGTGAATCGGAAATGCCAGCCGACCCTATTGTCGAGAGGTTAAATTTAGTTGAAGAAGAAAACAATTTGTTGAAGGAAAAAATAAAAAAAATTGAGGAGGAGAAGATGATATTGGAGTTGCATGTTGCGGATGTCGTCGATGATCACAAGATCAAGATGGATGCAATGCGCTTGAAGATTAGAAAGATTAGAAAATATGCCATTCATACCGAGGCTTGGTATCATTATGTCGTTGGATCAATTGTTACCTTGGTTGTGATTATAATCGCATTTGTTTTCGCATTGAAATGTTTACATAGTTTTAATGTATGGTTTAATTAATTAGATGCTATGGAGAGCTATATGTTGTTAGATGAGAACAATGTATGCACTTTGGATTTAATGTGATGATGAACTTCTATTAATTTGGACACTTAATTATATATAATGCACGCAGATGAACCGGCAATGGATGTACGGTGACAGACACACCCGCGAGTACATTAAGGGCGTGCGTGAGTTTCTCGATGCGGCTGAGGCAAACAAGCAGAATGGTTTTATGTGTTGTCCATGCACTGAATGTGGGAATACGAGGTCTTACTCTAACCGGAAAATCCTTCACTCCCACCTGCTTTACAAGGGTTTCATGCCACACTATAATGTTTGGACGAGGCACGGAGAAATAGGGGTTATGATGGAAGACGGCGAAGAAGAAGAGTACGATGACAACTATGTGCCCACTGAATACGGTGATGCTGCAACGGGGGGAGCTGGTGAAGATCAAGAGGAACCAGACGATGTGCCCAATGATGCTGCAACGGGTCAAGCTGTTGAAGATCAAGAGGAACCAGACGATGTGCCCGATGACGATGATCTCCGCCGGGACATTGTCGATGCAAGGACGCAATGTGAAAGTCAAAAGTAGAAGCTGAAGTTCGATCGCATGTTAGAGGATCACAAAAAAGGGTTATACCCCAATTGCGAAGATGGCAACACAAAGCTCGGTACCGTACTGGAATTGCTGTAGTGGAAGGCAGAGAATGCTGTGGCTGAAAAAGGATTTGAGAAGCTACTGAAAATATTGAAGAAGTTTCCAAAGGATAACGAATTGCCCGACAGTACATACGCAGCAAAGAAGGTCGTATGCCCTCTAGGATTGGAGGTGGAGAAGATACATGCATGCCCTAATGACTGCATCCTCTACCGTGGTGCATACAAGGATCTGAACGCATGCCCGGTATGCGGTGCATTGCGGTATAAGATCAGACGAGATGACACTGGTGATGTTGACGGCAAGCCCCCCAGGAAGAGGGTTCCTGCGAAGGTGATGTGTTATGCTCCTATAATACCACGGTTGAAACGTCTGTTCAGAAACGAAGAGCATGCCAAGTTGATGCGATGGCACAGTGAGAACCGAAAGAAAGATGGGAAGTTGAGAGCACCCGCTGACGGGTCGCAGTGGAGAAAAATCGAGAGAAAGTACTGGGATGAGTTTGCAAAGGACCCAAGGAATGTATGGTTTGCTTTAAGCGCGGATGGCATTAATCCTTTCGGGAAGCAGAGCAGCAATCACAGCACCTGGCCCGTGACTCTATGTATGTATAACCTTCCTCCTTGGATGTGCATGAAGCGGAAGTTCATTATGATGCCAGTTCTCATCCAAGGCCCTAAGCAACCCGACAACGAAATTGATGTGTACCTAAGGCCATTAGTTGAAGAACTTTTACAACTGTGGAATGGAAACGGTGTACGTACGTGGGATGAGCACAGACAGGAGGAATTTAACCATAAGGCGTTGCTGTTCGTGACCATCAACGATTGGCCCGCTCTCAGTAACCTTTCAGGACAGACAAACAAAGGATACCACGCATGCACGCACTGTTTAGATGACACTGAGAGTATATACCTGGACAAATGTAGGAAGAATGTGTACCTGGGCCATCGTCGATTTCTTCCGACCAACCATCAGTGTCGAAAGAAAGGCAAGCATTTCAAAGGCGGGGCAGATCACCGGAAGAAGCCCGCCATGCGCACCGGTGATCACGTGCTTGCTATGGTCAATGATTTACACTACGCAATCTTTGGAAAGGGCCCCGGTGGACTAGCTATTCCGAATGACGCTGAGGGACACGCACCCATGTGGAAGAAGAAATCTATATTTTGGGACCTACCCTACTGGAAAGACCTAGAGGTCCGCTCCTCAATCGACGTGATGCACGTGACGAAGAACCTTTGCGTGAACCTGCTAGGCTTCTTGGGCGTGTATGGGAAGACAAAAGATACACCTGAGGCACGGGAGGACCTGCAATGTTTGCACGAAAAAGACGGCATGCCTCCGAAGCAGTATAAAGGTCCTGCGAGCTACGCTCTTACGAAAGAAGAGAAAGAAATCTTCTTTGAATGCCTGCTCAGTATGAAGGTCACGACTGGCTTCTCGTCGAATATAAAGGGAATAATAAATATGCCAGAGAAAAAGTTTCAGAACCTAAAGTCTCATGACTTCCACATGATTATGACGCAACTGCTTCCGGTTGCATTGAGGGGGCTTCTATCGGAAAACGTCCGATTAGCCATTGTGAAGCTATGTGCATTCCTCAATGCAATCTCTCAGAAGGTGATCGATCCAGAAACCGTACCAAGGCTAAGAAGTGATGTGGCGCAATGTCTTGTCAGTTTCGAGCTGGTGTTCCCACCATCCTTCTTCAATATCATGACGCACGTCCTAGTTCATCTAGTCGACGAGATTGTCATCCTGGGGCCCGTATTTCTACACAATATGTTCCCCTTTGAGAGGTTCATGGGAGTCCTAAAGAAATATGTCTGTAACCGCGCTAGGCCAAAAGGAAGCATCTCCATGGGCCATCAAACAGAGGATGTTATCGGGTTTTGTGTTGACTTCATTCCTGGCCTTAAGAAGATAGGTCTCCCTAAATCGCGGTATGAGGGGAGACTGACTGGAAAAGGCACTCTTGAAAGAGACTCAATAATATGCAGGGACGGATATTCTTGGTCTCAAGCAAACTACAACAGTTCTACAGAACTCTACCTTGGTGACCCCGTATGTCGATGAACACAAGAATAGTCTGCGCTCCAAACACCCGGAGCAGTGCGACGACTGGATTACGTGTGAACACATCAGGACTTTCAGCAGTTGGTTGGAAACACGTCTCAGAGGTGACAACATTGTTTGTGATGAGTTGTACTTGTTGTCCAGGGGACCATCTTTGACTGTATTGACTTACAAAGGATACGAGATAAATGGGAATACATTTTACACGATCGCCCAAGATCAAAAGAGCACCAACCAAAACAGCGGTGTCTGCTTTGATGCAGCAACCGAGAGCGGAAAGGACACATATTATGGTTACATAGTGGACATATGGGAACTTGACTACGGACCTGGTTTTAAGGTCCCTTTGTTTAAGTGCAAATGGGTCAATCTGTTAGGCGGGGGGGGGTACAGGTAGACCCATAGTATGGAATGACAACAGTGGATCTGAAAAATCTTGGGTACACTGACGAACCATCCGTCCTAGCCAATGATGTGGCACAGGTTATCTATGTGAAGGACATGTCTACTAAACCGAGAAAAAGAAAAGATAAGGAAGCGAATACATCATACGATGAGCCAAAGCGCCACATAGTTCTTTCAGGAAAAAGGGACATCCTGGGAGTGGACGGCAAGACAGACATGTCTGAAGATTATGAAAAGTTTCATGAAATTCCTCCCTTCAATGTCAAGGCTGACCCAAGCATCCTGATAAACAATGAAGATTATCCATGGTTACGGCGCAATAAGCAAATGACACAAGCGAAGAAAAAGTGAAGACTTTCTCCCGCAACTATTATGATGATACCATGCCAACTTTGTAACACACAAACATGCTACCATTGTCCGTTTTGTACATGCACATGCTATGTGGGTGAAATTATGATACCATCCCAACTTTTAACTTTTTCAGAGTTCGTTTGAAATGCTTTCATGTCTTATGGTTCGGCCCTCGTAATACCATGACCATTAGTCCCTGGCCCATGCCAACTTTCAACTTTCAACTTTCTAAAACTAATGGCACTAACAGAAAGTTTATAATTTTGCTCCTCGCCCCTGGCTCATGACCATTAGTCCCGGTTTGTGTCACAAACCGGGACTAAAGGGTTGGTCCTCGTTGCGGGCAGAGTTTAGTCCCACCTCGCCAACCGAAGTTTAGTCCCGGTCCTCGTTGCGGACAATAAGTATTTTGTTGTAAGTAGAAACAAAATAAAATAAATAAAGCAACAGAAAGTTTATAATTTTGCTGACCAAAAAGCAAAAAAGAATTAAAAAATAAAGCAAAAAAGAAAAGAAAATAAATAATACAGAAAACAAAACAAAAAACTAAAAAAATAAAAATAGCAACAATAAGTATTTTGTTGTAAGTAGAAACAAAATAAAATAAATAAAGCAACAAAGAAAACAAAAAAACAAAAAAAGTGCCACCTACTGGGCACCCACGGCCTAAATACGACTAGAAACCCTGCCATGGGCCAGGATTCAGGCCCGCGGGAGGCCCAGTAGGCCCACAGGCACACATTGCACGTTAGGCCCGAAAGCCTGCTTTAGAGAGGAGCTCGAGAGGGAAGGCGCACCACACCTTATAAACAGGTGCGGCTCCCTCTCAACTAGCGAGGTGGGACTAAACATTTGGACGCGGGGCAGCACAAGGCCTTTGGTCCCGGTTGGTGGCACCAACCGGGACTAAAGGGGGGCATTGGTCATAGTCCCGGTTGGTGCCACCAACCGGGACCAAAGGCCGCCGCTTCCCGCCCTTTGGGCTGCTGAAAAGAGGCCTTTGGTCCCGGTTGCTGGCACCAACCGGGACTAAAGAGGGAATTAGTCCCGGTTTACGCCACCAACCGGGACTAAAGCTTGGACTATATAACAAACAGTTGTGAAAATTTTCAGTTTGCATCGCTAGTTCCTCCCTCCCCCGCTGACGACGCCGTCAGGCTGCTCCACCTTGCCGTCTACGCCGCCGCCGCCAACGTCGTCGCCTCCACGAGCCCGCGCCGTCCTCATCGCCGGCATCCCCGAGCCCGCCGTCCTCGTCGTCCCCATCGCTGCGTGCCTCCCCGAGCCCACCCCTCCTCGTCCCTGTCGCCGGCCGCGTGCCGTCCCCGTCACCGCGTGCCGCCCCCGAGCCCGCCGTCCTCGTCGCCGGACTCCTGCCATCGCCGCCCCCCTCGAAGTGAGCCCCCCCTTTCCCATGGTCCCGATCGAGTGCGGCCCTTGCTCTCTGCCCCTGCTCCATAGTCGCTGTCGGCCCCGACGCATTGAAGAGCAGAAGGAGAGGAGAAGGAGAGGAGAGGAGAAGGAGTGGAGCAGCAGCAAAATTTTCTGAAATTTCTGATTTTTTTTACAGATATGAACAGTGCATATAGAGGGTGTTTGATCAAATGCTAGATGGCTTTGGGCATTTTTAGGATTTATGATATTTTTTGTGGTGAGGTACTGATGCAAGACAAAGGTGATGGCAAAATTTCAGAATTTTTTGATTGGTTTAGAATAGGTTTTCAGCAAGGAATTTGAATCTGGTTCAAATTTCATTTGAATGAAATTTAAAAAATTTAAACTATGGATCAGAAGGTTTTTGGTGAAATGGAGTATGGGTACTGTCATGAAGTTGGAGTAATTTTTGTGGTTGTAAAAGAGTTAGGAAAATTTAGAATGTGCTAAATATGTCAAAAATGTTTTTTTGTTCATACAAAGTTTTTTGTTCATAGAAAGCTTTTTGTTCATAGACAGGAAGTTTTTATATATGACTATGGATATATGAGCAATGATGATCCATGGATGTATGCATTGATATATATGAGAAACGATGTTTCATAGAATATTTACTAAGTATATATGTATTTTTGTTCATAGCATTTTTTCCATTTATATATGTATGTGGCTATAGATGGATATATATGAGAGGTTTCCTAGTGTCAAAGTATTGAAGAAATCCATGGCTTCATCATTAGCCGGAAGTAACCATGGCATGACGAAGTCCTCCAAAATTATTTTGGAATGGTGTCCCGGATAGGATAATTTGCCTTTTTGTATGAATTTCAGCAAAGGCCTTCCAAATAACGATATTTGGAAGGTTCTTGCTGAACTTTGTACCAAAAAGCGAATTATCCTATCTAGGACTCCGTTCCAAAATAACTTTGGAGAGCTTCGTACCATCATGCACCTGTTACTTTCGCCTAATGATGAAGACATGGTTTTGTTGAATCCTTTGACACTATAGGCAACCTCCCGACCCCTCGGCGATCCTCTCGAACATGAGAGGAAGAAGAGGATCGCCAAGGGGTCGAGGGTTCGAGGGGTCGAGGATCGCCGAGGGGTCAAGAGAGGTTTCCTAGTGTCAAAGTATTGAAGAAATCCATGGCTTCATCATTAGCCGGAAGTAACCAGGGCATGACGAAGTCCTCCAAAGTTATTTTGGAATGGTGTCCCAGATAGGATAATTTGCCTTTTTGTATGAATTTTAGCAAAGGCCTTCCAAATAACGATATTTGGAAGGTTCTTGCTGAACTTTGTACCAAAAAGCGAATTATCCTATCTAGGACTCCGTTCCAAAATAATTTTGGAGAGCTTCGTACCATCATGCACCTGTTACTTTCGCCTAATGATGAAGACATGGTTTTGTTGAATCCTTTGACACTATAGGCAACCTCCCGACCCCTCGGCGATCCTCTCGAACATGAGAGGAAGAAGAGGATCGCCAAGGGGTCGAGGGTTCGAGGGGTCGAGGATCGCCGAGGGGTCAAGAGAGGTTTCCTAGTGTCAAAGTATTGAAGAAATCCATGGCTTCATCATTAGCCGGAAGTAACCAGGGCATGACGAAGTCCTCCAAAGTTATTTTGGAATGGTGTCCCAGATAGGATAATTTGCCTTTTTGTATGAATTTTAGCAAAGGCCTTCCAAATAACGATATTTGGAAGGTTCTTGCTGAACTTTGTACCAAAAAGCGAATTATCCTATCTAGGACTCCGTTCCAAAATAATTTTGGAGAGCTTCGTACCATCATGCACCTGTTACTTTCGCCTAATGATGAAGACATGGTTTTGTTGAATCCTTTGACACTAGGCAACCTCCCGACCCCTCGGCGATCCTCTCGAACATGAGAGGAAGAAGAGGATCGCCGAGGGGTCGAGGGTTCGAGGGGTCGAGGATCGCCGAGGGGTCGAGAGAGGTTTCCTAATGTCAAAGTATTGAAGAAATCCATGGCTTCATCATTAGCCGGAAGTAACCAGGGCATGACGAAGTCCTCCAAAGTTATTTTAGAATGGTGTCCCAGATAGGATAATTTGCCTTTTTGTATGAATTTCAGCAAAGGCCTTCCAAATAACGATATTTGGATGGTTCTTGCTGAACTTTGAACCAAAAAGCGGGATGAACTCCTAGCACCAGCTTGCATGCGAGCAATTTAAGAGGAATTGGCGGCATTCTTTCTTGACCACGTGATCCCTGAAGACGGAGAATACTATGTGGACCCTGAGTCTGTATGATTATATTTGTAAGAGATAATTATTGTATATATGTAGCCGGTAGTATCGGATAGATATACGAGAACTTGTTATTCGACCAATCTCTCGGAGAAGGAGAGGTGGTCGATATCACTTCTCTCTGTATGCATATATGTTCATGACGATCTTCTGTTTCCTTCGTTTGCTTACTAGCTAGCTAGCGTGTCTAGTCCTCTCTATACGTATGTATAGTACATAACGTCGACCAAGCACGGACATAAGAGAAAGACACTTCTCTCTATTAATTATAGCTAGCTAACACAATATATGAAACACCTAAATTAACCCCCCAACCCCCCCCCCCTTCAAAAAAAAACTCCAACCACAGAAATGCTGACGCATGGATGCCTATTGGTCCCGGTTAGTGCCACCAACCGGGACCAAAGGGTCTCCTGCCTGGGCTTCACCCATAGGCCACGTGGAGGCCCATCTGTCCCGGTTCTGAATTGAACCGGGACTAAAGGGACAGGGCATTAGTACCGACCCTTTAGTCCCGGTTTCATAACCGGGACAAAAGGCCCTTACGAACCGGAACAACAGGCCCTTTTTCTATCAGTGAAAGTACAGGGACCAAAGGAACAATTCACTTAAAATTTGTGACGCGCACAGGGTGAATGTCAGCATCTCCAGCTGCCCTACACGCCACCGGAACGACAACCGAAACCTGCACAAGATCAACAGATACATAATTCTTAATTCAAAAGTTGTAGGCAGGGATTCATGAAGACCCCAGATATCATATAGGAATAGAAATCAACTTGCATAACATTTATGTTAGTGTGTATTGTAAAGAACAAAAGCACCTTGTCTCTCGTGGAGCTGCTTGTTGGTAATCTTAGCGCTGAAAGTTCTAACGCCTACACAAGCGCAATGGCTTATTTACCTTTTAAATCGTATATCAGTTTGTTGTCCAGTTAACGAAGTAGCACCCGATCAAATCTGAAGCAGTGCTCCATTGCTGCAATTCATTGAAAAATAATGTCAACGAAAAAAAGCTTGATACATCTTGTGCGGTAAGCCATCGGACAGGTGGTGTGCGTTACTCCATGGCCAGAGCACCTCTCGGCAAGGGAGTACGGCCGAAAAGCTCCGCTATGTCTAGAGGCTTAGCACGGCCTCCGGCGGGCCTGCTACGAGGTAACGAGGATCACGGAGGGCGTCGCAGCAGCCGCGGAACCGCTAGAAGACCTGCAGGGCGGCGTGCGTCTTGGGGACATGCCGGTGCATATTAAAGGTGGGATGGCGCCAAGCAGATTCTGGTTACCTGGCCGATGTTGACACGAGCTCCCAGAGCTCCATCTCCAAGAGGACGAGGAGCGCGCGGCGGGAGCCACGAGCCGCTGTCGCCACTGCTCGGTCTGTTGGAGGGTGAGGTCGCGTGCGAGCGGGAGTGGCGGAGATAGCGTGCGGTGTTGCCAGCGGTCGAGCGAGACGGCGGCAGCGTGGGAGCAAAATCGTGGCGGCGGCAGCGGCGTGTGGCTGGTGAATGGCCTAGCCGTGACGCGCAGGTTGTAAAGGGAGAAGTAGAGGCTGGAAGCCTGGAACGATGTTTTATTTGGTAAGGATAAAAAATCACAGGAGAAAAGCGGAAACAGGAGGAGCCGGTAGGAGGAGATCGAACCAACCTAACCTTGTTCATCGGTGGGAGAATCGATCGGGGAGTACACAAACGAACCATGTACGAACTCCTCCTTTAATTAGGAAGTAGAGATATACTAGCAAAAGAGGCCGTGCGTTGCAACGGAAGAGAAAACATAACACACGCTCTTAACTCAACAATCATCACTCAAGACCACAATAGGTCCATCTCCTTTATTTTTGCGAGGTATCATATTTGTGTTGCCGCTTATACTTCTTTTCACCCTTGCCGACGATGGCCTCGGTGTTCACACAAAACAATAAAAAACGTGTGTTGAATATGGTTAATCCTAAGGCGTCTCTCTCTCCTCTCTCTCCCCTCTCTCCTCCCTCTCCCCCCCCCCTCTCTCTCTCTCTCTCGCTTTCTCTCGCGATGAGAAATCTATTGTTTTCCCCTGCGACATTTTTCAGAGGTATGTATGTGTGGTTATCGGTTTTTTTCCGTATATGGTTATAGTGGGGTGTTTATTTGCAATCCGGATCGTCGCCGGTATGAAAAAAACGAATCTTGCGTTATAAATTATAAGTTTGCTTCCATAACAATATTTTAAAAATATTTAACATGTAAAATTAACATCATATTTAGATTCCACACATCTTTCTAATAAAATTTCATATATAATATGTTAAAATCGAAGTTACGGTTTAAAAGATACAGATAATTTAGAAAATCATTTGGTTTGGCTCAAATACAATCCAAAAAAATATTTAAAAATACTTAACAGGTAAAAGTAATCTCATATTCATATTCTACATATTGTTCTAATCAAATTTCATATATAACATGTTCAAATCGGAGTTACGGTTTAAAAGATATGGATGATTTTAAAAAGCATTTGTTTGACTTAAATATGATTTGTGGATGAATTATCTAAAACATCAGGGGGGTTTCGAAAAATGTAAAATAACGGTTCTGGTGTGACTTAAATCCGGACGGTGGGTTGATTTGAAGAAAAGACACGGATTTTTGTGTGAAATACGAAAATAACGATTCGTTTTAACTTAAAACAGGACTGCGGGTTGAATTCTCTGAAATAGAGAAACTTTTATGAAAAACGCCATGATGGTAACCACCACTGCGTGCTTGTAGGAAACATTTGTCATATATAATTTTCGTCAAAAAGTACGTGATTGGTGGTGGTTCCAGTAGTCTACTCGAAATAAAATACCCTCAGGTATCAGTCTACCAAACGGACGGCCCCAGAAGTTGACTATACGCGACATCAGATTACCGGTACAAGTCTCGCGTGACAAGACATGATTCTTTTTTGAAGGTCACCGGGGACATGGTTGAGCTGAAGGCCACTAACGCTCCAGCCGAATAAAACTTGAACATCGCTTAGCCGCCTCCCGCTGTAGTGGAATCGCGTCAGCCAGTACGCACACCACCGAGAGTGGAAGAACATCCTACGTCTCCACTCTCCCCGGCACTGAAAAGATCCCGGATTCCTGGTTGATTGAGAGAGAGGTAAGACCGATGCAGGAGCGGAAAATAGTATCGGCCGGCGTCACGAGTTTGACTACCCGATCGACCGTGTCACCGCCGCACCAACCGCGCTCTCGCACGTTACCTTCACTGCTGATGCAGATCGCGACGGCGGCCGGCTAATGCATGCCCCGGGATGGCCCGTTTCCCGTCCAACGTCACTGCATAGCGCTGCCGCCGCTCCAGCGGGAGCCCTGCCGGCCGAGTATATAAAATGGCGGCCTCGCTCTGTGCCCAGCGCACTTGGATCGAGGAGGCCCGTCGATCGTTGTGGAGAGATGGGGTCGTTGGGGAAGGAGGCGGCAGCGGATCGGGTGGTGCTGGCGGTGAACGGCGCGCGGCACGAGGCCGCCGGCGTCGACCCGTCCATGACGCTGCTCGAGTTCCTGCGCACGCGGACGCCCGTCAGGGGCCCCAAGCTCGGCTGCGGCGAAGGTGAGCGCCGCCTCCGACGACTCGATCGGTACATCTCCAGTGGCTAGCTAGCTTGTTCAATTCTTTCACTTTGATGGGTAGTTCGTTGCGGTCAGAGAAAAGCTTTAGGTGCATAAGCGGGATCAAGGAGGCCGCACGATCGAACTAGGTTAGCTAGCGGAGTAGCGCTATCATATCCTTCACTCATCAAACATCACAAATATGTACTACTACAACTTCGTACCAAAAATGTGAGACGGCTTTTTCAAATAACCCTCCAGCGGGCAGGGAGTTCCTGTATTTCATATAGAAAACAGTTGCCTAATTAATTAAGAAAGACAGACGAAAACCAGATACAAAGGGCCGAAAGCCCCCACCGGACAACAAAGCGACAAAGACTACAAGCAAGCAGACGCAGTGTGAGTATGCTGGAGAAAGCCCCCACCTCTGTACCAAAATATAAGAGCCCGGAGAAATCTCCTTGCCTTGTCTAGACTCTATGTGAGTATGCAACAATCTGATAACAGAAATGGCAAGCAACGCAGATGCGGAGATCGAAAGGCACATGCTACCTGTTATGTTCTTTGCATGCTACCATGAGAAAAGAAATTATCCCGAGGTCTGGTGCATGGGTCAATCTCTCTCCTCCTTTCCCTCTTAGACTACACATATAACATTTCACCCGCCCATGCCTTCCCATTTGATTCCAAAGTTCGAATCTAATTTATCCATTGAATTGAAAGTCTAATTTATGATCGTTTGTATCTGTGTGTTCCTTGCAATGAATACTTTGAAACAAGATCACTCTTGAATATATTTTTGACAAGTTTTAAAAATTGAAATCTGAAACATGATGAAACTCTATGAAACATTTTGCATGACATGCGCATGGAGTTTTCACCAAGTTTCTCAAGTTCTATAGTGAAGAATTATGATACACCAAGTTTTCTATTCATCATTTTAACACACAGTTTAATGGCATGATACACTATGGTACAAGGCAAAATAGAATATAAAAAACTAAAGGCTATGTAACGACATTATCAAGTCTTATTAGGTCTATTTTGTGTTGCATCGTGTATCACTAAGTTTCATAAAGTTTTACCATGTTTTCGAATTCAAATTTTAAATAAAATTGATAGAATCTTTTAATCATATAAAAAACATGCACGGGTGGGTGGTTTAATATTACATTATACAAACCGCGCAAAAAATATATTACATTATACAAGATTGGTACATTAGTTTTGACCAATTCCAGCACAAAACGTGCCGCAACAATCAACGGCTGCACCATGCACGGGACCTCCTGTTCACGGTAGTTAATCAAGTTATGCTGCTTTGCCAACCGACGGCGACTCGGATCTCATGCATACAGCACAACCTGTCTCGCCACACAGGATATCGGTATTGGCTTTCTAGTGTCTCTTAGCGTGGTCTCTTTCTCAACAAAGTGTTGATTTTATTAACTTAAAATGTAGCATTAAGGAATACAAACATAATAAGCGTACACCAAGCTTCTACATAGTTAGGATACACATATCTAACATCACACACACAATCACACTAGTAATTAGCAAAGTCATATAAGGCTGAAGCTATGTCATACTGGAGTAAAAAAACTGATGAGTAAGTTTACCATTTTCGTATACACAACCTTTGAATAGTTTTTAATTAAAGTGAAAATGATCTGCATAGCCTTGAGATGGGGGGCACCCAAGAATAACCCTCCAGCCCCTTCTCCTGCGGGTGAAGTCGACAGATCAAGGGAAAAATGTTGATATAGGGTATCCACGGTTACTGATGTTGCTGGATCACACACGCACCTGCCAGATGGGTCGGGCCAGCTAACTTCAATTTTATCATTTTCGATCGCCGATCAAGCGGTCTTTATGGCTTGTAGGCCCTCTACTTTTATTTTTCTATTTTTTCTATTTGTTTAATTTGTGTATACAAATGTTTACATCAGAACTTGTAAAAAGTGTTCCTTTTTTTAATGTTTTCAAAAGATGTTTACTGCACATTTAGGAAAATGTTCGACGAGTATTTAAAATATTAATATCTTTGAAAAATGGTGAACATGTATTTTAAAAGAGGTAAATGCACCATTGGTGCTTGAACTTACCACATATGATCACTTTGGGCCCTACAGTTGTGGTATACAGAAAAGTGGTGCATGAATTTGGCTTCCGGGTGCAATATCATGCATTTGCCGTCTGTAGACGTTAACTGCGCTGATGTGGCATCATATTTTTGTTTGATTCTTCTATTCTACCGACATGGCATCAGGTGGGTCCCACCTGCCATCCAACAGTCAAAATGAATAGCAGTTCACACATGGGTCCTACATGTTAGTGAAATAGTAAAAGTTGTATTGAAATGGAAGATGGACCGCTCAGGGATTCAAGCTACCGACCTACCGCTAATCCGACGTGTGTCCCTAGCAACACCAACCGTTGAGATTTGTTGTCCTAAATAGATACATTGATTTATATCCTTTCGGGTAAACAACATAAATTAAGAACTTTGATCCGAATATGAAAAATGATTCTGTCTCAGGGGTTCAAAACAGTGACTTCATGCTATCGTGCCCTCCCTGCTAGCTAATCCAATCGAAGATGTTTGTTGTTTGTAAAGGATAATTACCATTTATGGCTATAACAAAACACACTCATTGGAGCTGCCGTCAATGAGGCCCTTTTTCACATGTTAGATTTTTTATGAAATTTGTAAATTATAATCACAATAATAACAATAAATTTAGAAAAATTGTGTGTTATAAATAATATCCCTACAAATAAATTAAATTTAAAAAATGTTCATGTTATTTAAAAAATCCTCTTGTATTATTATAAATATATTAATATCATTTAAAAATAAATAATAAAAATAAGTATTTTCGTATGACTAAATATTATTCATATGAGGATCTGCGGTCTAGGTGCACACTAGTCTTGTATTTATTTTCAATACATATTTTACTATTTAGTTTTCAAAATACATATAAATATATATTTTGGAAAACACACAAACTTTATTCAAACATGTGAACACTTTTTAGAGCAACATAATTTTTTATTAAATCATGAACACTTTTATGTACTACATGAACATTTTATTAAATTCTGAACCTTTTAAAACTTATACGTGCTATTATGTAAGTTCATAAGAACTTTCAAAATTTACTTTTGTATTTTTATTAAATATTCGAACACATTTCTAAATAATAAAAATATATGTATAATTCATACTTTATTTGTATGGATATTTTTAAATAATAATTGTATATTTTCTGAAATTAAATGAACATATTATTAATGTAATTCATTTTATTTAAAACACATGATTATAATTTACATATTTACAAAATTTCTAAAAAAAAGTAAAATCTAACATGTGAAAAATGAGCCACACCAACCCATTTAATTCCGACAAGCACATTTTGTTATTGACATAAATAATAATTATACTTCTCATCCTTCACAGATAGGAAATGTCATTCGTTGGAGTGGCAGACACAGTCACATGATAGCCTGATGTCGCCGTTTAAACCCGGGTTAAGATTCTTAATTTATGTTGTTCATCTGAAAGGATGCAAAGAATATGTGTCCGTTAAGGGCAACTTCAACATTGCATGCACACAAAAAAAACCATCAAATGGACGTCGACAATCAAACTGGACCGTCCGGCCCCGTATCCATTGCAGCCCGGCACGAACGATGCGGAGCTGTCGATGTTAGCAGCATTTTCATCCGTCACCGTCGAACTGGAGGTCACGCTCACGGCGGATGGTGCAGGCATTGTGCACAAAATCCTAGAGGGCGTGATCAACGAGGCTCGGAGGTGGTACTAGTTTGTGCCGTGGCCGGCGTTCTTTAAATAGCAGGCACTCGAGCGACGGCTTGAATGAGCCTGGAGTTGGCTTCTCGTTCGTCATGCCAACGTGAATGTCGGGCAGGCGAACGGACGGTCGGCTCACTTGATTATGGTAGGAAGTCATCCCATTGCCTAGTCCGGTTACATCCTCTTTGAACCGACATTAACAGGGCGCGAGTGGCGGGCCAGAGTAGGCGTCTCAACAGCTGCACCTATATGAATGTCATGTCATTCAACCGGCATGCGCCAGTGACTAGTCGTGTTCACTCTGGATTGGCATGAATGCCGTGTTCACTCTGGATTGGCATGAATGCGGCGTACACTACTAGAAATCCGCATTTTATCTAGAGCCAAATACCCTAGGTGAAATGCCAAAAACCATAGGGAAAGACTTTACCTAGAGCTTGCCCTAGGTAAAGAACCCTAGGTGTAGTATAGTCGGGAAAGACCTCTTCCCCTAGAGTGAATGTGGCAAGCTCTAGGGGAAGTTCTTTCCCTAGGGGCACAAGCCCTAGGGAAAGAAATTCATACAAATATTGCATCCACGTGGAAAGGTGGTTCACCTACAGCTATATTAGGCTCTAGGGAAAGACTATGGGGCCCCTTTTGTACTGTCATAATTCAAATGTATAATTTGAATTTGAATTCATGACATCCATAATTCAAAACCAAGCCATTGTTACGAATCAAAAGAAACATCACATAATTAATATAGATATCTCTGGATATCAGTCATCATAAGCATACTACATCAAATGCCAAAACATCACCAGCCATAGCATGTTTGTCAAAAAATAGGCTAGCTAGCTAGCTAGATTTTGCTATGGCTAACCCCCTGAACAACTCAATTAGCATGTACATAATTGTTGTAGGTCAAGCCAAGTATCAACTAGAGTTTGCTAGATCACAAAACATCTGGCGGCATGTTAAGCATACTTCTTAGTGCACCAGGTCCAGTCTGATTGATAAGGGCGCCAAACATCCCTTCGACACCTGTAGCAGGCTCAGATTCAAATCTTGGGCAGAAACATTTGAGACGTCATGTTCCTGAAAATAGTGGTGAGAAGCAGCTAAGTATTTTGTAGTAAGCACCCTTAGAAGTTTGAAACACAAGAATATTACAGTATGACAAGTATTTTCAAGGGCTAAAAGATGATGATATACCTCATTACAAGAAACATAGAAAGCAAAAAGGAATAATCAAAGTACCCTGGAGTAACCCCTTTGTTCTGTTTGAGAGTTTGTACAACACTAACACCGTCAGTTTATTTATTACCCATTCGATAACCAGAATCTAACTAAGTTATGAGGGATTATTTTTTAGTCCACACAAAATATTTTTAGGCTCTAGGGAAAGACTGTGACTGTAAGTGTGCGTGCACGTGCGCACGCGTGGGCGTGTGGGTGGTGCGTGCGTGTGTGTGTGTGTGCGGCTGGCGAATCTTCACTAACTCCCATAGTTTTGCACAAAGCAGCATAATATTAAGAGGAAAGAGCAACAGGAGGCCGCACAGGCTGCACAACCAGAAATCAATGTGGGATTCACATGGAAGAGGAGTCCTCTATTTCTTTTGAGAAGTGACGTTCAAAAGTACAAGAAATCCTGACACTTCCATCTCAGACGTTAGATTCTAGGAAGGCAACTTAGGTTCTCAAAACAATATACTGTCATGTTTAAACTGACAATGGTGCACGAAATTTGGATCAATAGGTTATAATGGCAAGGTCATTCAGATTAAAAATACCATCTTCTATTCAACATGTTGTACTGTGTTTGGCTTGGATGCAGCAAGGACTTCAGCCGGCAATTCAAGTTTTCTTCTACATTCAGCATGAATAAATATGAGAAACTATTTGAGGCGTAATAGCTACAGCTAGTTAGTAACCAAATAAAATCAACAAATGCAACACACGCACATTCAGTAGCAAGTTATAGCACAGTCAGGTCGGGTGTCCATGGGCGCCCGTGCCCATTGGCAGGATTGCCGGGTTGAGACATGGCAATGGCAAGGAAAAAATTAATCAAAACCTGATATTATCACCATAAGTCTAGTAAAATCAACTAAAATAAAGGACTGACCATTTCCATCTTAGTAATTGCAAAGATAAAAAAGGGAAGTCAAAATAGATCACCATATATAATTTCTGTGCAGTTAGAATAATAAATGACCCAATTCTAACACATTGAGCTAACAAAATATCATTTAGTTTATATCATTATGACACATAAAGAGGTATTGCAGAACAGAGTCTATGAGGGCTGGTGAGCAAGGAAATAAACTTTAGAGTCTATTACCGGTTAAGTAGGTTGAAGGCTTGGTGTTCCTTCAGAATCTGTTGTTGTATTGACTGGACGAACAGGGTATATATATGTCAGAATTTTCTCGCCTAGCTGAGATGGTATAACTAGACTGAGCAGAGAGACATTTTAGGCGCATAAACGAGAACAGGCTTCACTTTCTAAAGTAGAGGTAGTAGACTATTCACACTTCCGGGTATCGAGTCCATCTGGAAATACCTATGCAAAGAGGTGGATGTATTCAGAGAGATGATATATTAAATTGTAATTCCTAATAGCATAAGAGATGATATATTAAACTGTAATCACCAAGAACTATGATTTTGTTGTGTTCCATGTATACTTAAAATGTTCTACAACAATATAACATTACTTTACCTCAGTCAGCATTGTTTCCATGCTCTTGAGTTGTGTGATTACCAATGACAACTTTGTGCGAAACAAGACATGAAAGGTACAAATACATTCTACCAGAATAACCTTTTGTTCCTGATTTTGGCCATTTTGCTTTGAACTTTTGCGCCTTTTTGGAGTTCTTCTAATAGAAAACAACACACATTTTGATGTGTGTTGGAGAAGAGGCAAATTCTACTGGAACAAAATAGTAAGGTTCAGACACCAAACATAAAGTTAAATAAAGATATATGAACTGAATATTATTAGTCGATGATTCTACTTTGTGGTTCGGCTGCCTCTTTTTTTAGTCTTATCTGCTGAACTGAATGTTGTTAGCAAATGCGCTCTGTTCGAGGAGTGGTTCAGGCAGTAGGATGTTTGGTTCAATGTAAGGCCATTATGTTTTTTTGTTCTTTTTATACTGTGACGAACTCTATCTCTTCTCAAGTTCTGGGCATGAACCTATCAAAGTATTAGAAATTCATTCACCGTGGGTTTCTAACCTTTATGATTGTTTTGCTGCCAAGATTAGTGTGACCGTGTCTTGGCCTTACTTAGATGAACAAGAGCCAGTTAAATGATGCAACAAGCAGTCACAAATCAAATGATAGTTAAAATAATTGCATCTAGAGAAACATGTAATAGCCAGTAAGATAAGGGGAGATGGAGAACCTTGTCAGCGGCAGAGACATGGTGGTGGAACCAGGCGTGTACGCCGTCCTTCATGGACTGGGTGGAAGAGCGGATCTGCTTGGGCATTAAGGGGTCATCGGCACAGATCCACAATTGGAGAAGGGTAGAAGGAACGAAGGCCGTGATTCCACGGATCCTCCCGCGGTGGGGGACGACAGATCTGGTGCACGGGGACCTAGCCCCAGTGCTCGTCGTCGTGATCTGGTTCTTCCTCTCCGGTCACTAGCTCACGGCAGGGAGGCGTCGCGGCATGCTTGCGGCGGAGGTACATGGTGTGGAAGAGGAGGCAAAGCGGCTGCTGCGGAGGGGCGTGGAGAGCACGGACGCGACCTGCACCGCTCCGCCGCCATCTCCTTGCTGCAGATCGTCGTCGAATCGGACTGGCGGCTTTGGGAGAGAAGGGGGTCTGAGGAGAAGGGAAGGAGCCTGGCGGCGGCTCATTTTGGATAGAGAACGGAGGGGAAAATGAGACCTAAAGCGCGCGTCCTCAGTGCGCCAACGTCAAAATATGGCACGGGATGCAAAAATCAACGCGCCAACGCAAAAAATCAGCGCGCCCACCCCTTTCCTTCGTTTTACTTTTTTTTCACACATGATTTCATCTTCCCCTAGGATGTACTGTTCATATCACTCTTTCCCTTAAGGAGGCCAATGAGCTCTAGGTGAAGAACTTGGCCCTAAGTAAAATGTGGATTTCTAGTAGTGGTAGGCAACGAAGTGGCGGTTGGAGCGGAATGAGGGAGAGGGTTTTGTGTAGACCGGGGTTGTTGGAGGCCTACGTGGCACATGTCCGGACGGTGACAAACCTCTCCCAACTTTTTTTTCGGCTTGTGGATTTTAATCGTCCAAGCCGTGCTACGGATGTTTGCTGCACGGTGTTGTTAGCTACATATCGCTATTTCGGACCCCAAGCCGAACATACTATTTGTATGTCACTGATAGATGGGACCCACATGGGCAACTACTATATTTTTATTATTCATGAGTGGGATCCATCCGCCACGTCGGCAGAGTAGACTACTTCAAACAAAAATATGGTGCCGCATCAGCACGGTTATCCACGGAAGACAAATTCATCACTTTTATGTATGTCATAACTCAAAATGGTAATCCGTGACAAGTTCAAACTCCAAGGATGCATTTACCTGTCTAAAAAAATGTTCAACGCCTATTCAAAATATCCCCATGAGTTAAAAAAGGTTCATGTATAGTATAACAAAATAATATTTATTTTATACCTTAAAAGAAAGGGCGACGCTACGCGTCCGTCGGCGGATAGCGTTAAAATATCAACCACCTCTCGTTTGATAAACACAGAATTAGGGCTCCTTTGATTCAAAGGAATTGCATAGGATTTTTGAAGGATTTAAACCCTTAGGAATTTTTTCTGTGATGCTTGTTTGATTCGTAGGATTGGCATCCTTAGGAACCATATGATCCATTTGTACTACATTTTGGAGGAAAATTTCCATCCACTCAAACCTCTTTGTAGAATACTTTTGTTTTTCCTATGCTATCAAACATTCTTTCAAATTCTGTAGGATATTATGGGACATGTCACCCTATTCCTGTATTTTTTCTATTCCTTCATTTTGACAATCCTGTGAATCAAAGAGGCCCTTAGTCATCAAATCTCCCCCAATCGTGCGCGTCCCGAATTGCAACAAGCCGGTTGTTGCGCTTCTTCCTCCGATAGTGTGAAGCAAATGGTTCGTTTTGTTTCTCTAATTTTCTGTAACAATATTCTGGTTGTGAAATCTTCTTTTCTTTAAATTCCTGTAACAAGACCTTTATTGCGAAACCTCCTCTTTTTAATTTCTTGCAACAAGTCTGTTGTTGCAAAACTTTTTCTTCTTTAATTTTCTGTAACAAGACCCTCTTGTTGCGAAACCTATTTTTCTCTACTTTCTTGTAAGACGGGCTTTGTTATGAAACCTGCTCTTCCCTAATTTCTTGCAACAGGTCAGCTGTTGCAAAACCTCTTCTCTAATTTTTTGCAACCAGACCCTTGTTGTAAAAATTGCAAACATACCTCCCGTCGTATCTAATTTTTTGTAACAAGATCCTTGTTGCAAAAATTGCAATAATATCTCCTGTCGCGTCGCGCATTGGTACGGTCGTCGTTCCGCAACAACACCGTTGTTGCAAAAACTTGTTCCAAAGGTAGTACATGGCATGGCAGTGAACACAACACCGTATCTATTTTTTTACGTACAAAAAAGGTACTAGTAATCAGTACTAACTACTAGTACATGGCATGGCAGTGTGTCTTCATTTTAAAAAATTATAAACAACTCAATAGCATACGATAGTGGACGTATGTATAGCCCGAGAAAGAAAGAACAGACAAAACGAGCAGCATGTTGGTTGGTTTCGCGGCGGCGGGTGCGCTCAGGAAAAAAAGAGACGTTGCAGTGGGCTCCAGCCTGGACACATGGTTGGCAGGGGAGGCGGCTGATGCCTGCGCGTTATCAGCCGGCGGAAAGCGAGCGTTTTCCTAAAAGAAAACATTTATATATATGAAGAGAATGTTCCATCCTTCCCGGCTACAGGGACGTCCTGCTCACCTCCACGGTTCCACCATGCCTCGCGCCGCCCCCGTCGCCGTCCCGTGAACTCTAGCAGCTCGGCTTGGATCTCCCCGACGCCGCACTAGCGGCCCCCGTATTCTAGACCAAATCCGGCTGCACCGACGAGTTTCCCGAGGTCCAGTCCTCCTCGCCGCCGGCTCTTCCCCGCCCGCACCACGTGCCCGCGGGCGGTACTCATCTCGGCCGCCGAGCGCCGAGTGGAGCTCACGCGCGCCGCGCTGGCTGACATCAAGTGCCAGGAAACCGTCGCTCGCCTCGCCGGCGAGGAGGTACGCCGGGACGAGGTACGCGATGTCATACTCCACGGGCACAGCTTGATGCTGCTGCACGTAACCCGTTCGACGTTTTGTCCCCGCTCGGCTGTCTGTACCGTGCGTACGCCCATCTGGGACAGCGGCCTGAGGTCGAGCTGGAGGGCGCGCGGGCAGCCCCCAGGCGCGCGCAGCCGGTGTACTGTAGGCGCCTGCCGTTGTGGTTGGCTGATGACTTCTAATTAGTGTATGTGGTAAAAGTAAAACGGTAGGGCGATTGAGTGCATGATCAATTTTATCAGTCACTGATCACGTGCTAGCATCTGTGTCCATCCTATCCGCTGTACATCTTTGCTTCGTGTTCGTAATGCATGTTGAGCCTAAGATCAACATGGGGATTGCTTATGAATTAGCCCCGCTGTGGATAAATCCTTGATGCAAATTGGATGTGATGCTTGATTGATTGGAATTTCAGTATATTGGATAGATGGTGTAATGCTGCTACTAAATGTTTCTGAAATCGATGTTTATGAGTGCCTCAGCTGTGAGTTGATTGATCAGATTCCATACGCGGATGTGAAGTGCTTCAGTGCATTTCTTGACGTTTTGTGTTTTCAAGTGGTTGAAATTAGAAAAAAAAAGTGAAGCCATACACCGATACACGGATGGATATGCTTTCATGATAAAATTTACCTATGCACTTGAACTTTAATTGCTGTGCTTGAAATTGTGATTTTGAATATGCTTGAATTCTATGCACTAGAAATAGTTATATTTGAATTTTTGTGATGTCAAACATAAAGTAAAACATGAAATATTTGTGCAAATAGGACAAAGGAAAATTGAGCTGAGAAATAGGGGTTGTTGCTCGAGTTGTAGCCATTATTTTGGGGATCACGAAATAGGGGGAGACCCCATTTAAGATTTAGGGGCTACTGCTGACCATGGTCTTTATATGCATCCCAAATTATTGGACTTTTCACTCTCTGGTTTGTAATTGCTATTTTTTCTGTTTGGTGGTCAGGTCCCATATGCAACTAACGATATTGGAAACTTTGCCGCATGTTTCAATTTGCAATCACTAGCAAACTTCAGTCCATATTAAAATATGCTTTGCTAACTAAATGTGCAATTTGTTAATTTTAGTAAAAACAACGTTCATTTTGAGTAGACTTGAACAATTGATTACATTTTCACACAACAGTGATTTGATAGATCTTAGAGTCACTAAACTCATGAATGTTCGTATCTTGGTGTTTATATTTACACATAACGGTGTGCTTAGCGTGATTTTCTGAGATTTACAGATTTATCTTCAGTCTCGGCCGATTCATAGCCAGTGCACGTGTTAGATCAAGCCGGCAGTGTTTCTTATTTACAATGTCACATTCCTGCGTGCAGGTGGATGTGGTGCATGTGTGGTACTTATCTCCAAGTATGACCTGGCCACTGACAAGGTGACTGAGTTCTCAGCGAGCTCCTGCCTGACGCTCGTCGGCAGCCTCAACCACTGCTCGGTGATCACTAGCGAGGGCATTGGCAACACCCGCGATGGCTTCCACCCAGTACAGCAGCGCCTCTCCGGCTTCCACGCCTCGCAGTGCGGCTTCTGCACTCCCGGCATGTGCATGTCCATCTTCTCCACCCTCGTCAAGGCCGACAAGACCGGGGACCCCGCCCCACCGCTGGGATTCTCCAAGCTCACCTGCTCCGAGGCTGAGCACGCCGTCTCTGGCAACCTGTGTCGTTGCACCGGCTACCGGCCCATCATCGATGCCTGCAAGAGCTTCGCTGCTGACGTCGACCTCGAGGACCTTGGCCTCAATTCCTTCTGGAAGAAAGGTATCGACCGTGCCGACGTAGGCAAGCTACCGGGGTACTCCAGCGGCGCCGTCTGTACCTTCCCTGAGTTCCTCAAGGCCGAGATCAAGGGTCAAACAAACGATGTTCCAGCCGCTACGTACGATGGCTGGTACCGTCCCAAGAGCATCCAGGAGCTCCGCAACCTCTTCGATTCCAACTGGTTCGACGAAAACTCAGTTAAGATCGTGGCGTCAAACACCGGCGCCGGAGTGTACAAAGATCAAGACCTTTATGAAAAGTACATCGACATCAAAGGGATACCGGAGCTTTCGGTCATCAACAGGAGCAACAAGGGGGTGGAGATCGGGGCAGCCGTGTCCATCTCCGAAGCCATTGAGGTCTTCTCAGATGGCACTCCCGTATTCAGAAAGATCGCCGGTCACCTGAGCAAGGTGGCCTCGCCGTTCGTCCGGAACACGGCGACAATCGGAGGGAACGTGATCATGGCTCAGAGGCTGCCTTTCGCTTCAGACATCGTCACTGTCCTTCTTGCCGTGGGTTCGACAGTGACAATCCAGACGGCTTCCAAGATGCTGTGCCTGACACTGGAGGAGTTCTTGGAGCAACCTCCCTGTGACGCCAAGACCATATTGCTCACCATATTTGTCCCAGATTGGGGTTCAGACAGTGTCATCTTCGAGACCTCTCGTGCAGCTCCGAGACCGTTCGGCAATGCTGTGTCCTATGTGAATTCTGCATTCCTGGCAAGGACTTCAGGGGATGCAGCATCAGGGGAGCTCCTCATTGAGGATATCTGCCTCGCATTCGGAGCTTACGGCGTTGATCACGCCAACCGGGCTCGGAAGGTTGAAGAATTCCTGAAGGGGAAACCAGCGAGTGCACCTGTGATACTTGAAGCGGTTCAGTCGCTGAAAGATGTTATCTCGCCGTCAGAAGGCACCACACACCCTGAGTACAGAGTCAGCTTGGCGGTCAGTTTCTTGTTCAGTTTCCTTTCTTCACTTAGTAACAACCTGAATGAACCTGCAAAGTATATTGCTCCCAATGGCTCATGTGCCAAGTCATCGCCTGAGAAGCAAGATGAGGTTGCCAGCGATGGCTTGCCAATTCGCTCAAGGCAAGAACTGGTTTTCAATGATGAATACGAACCTGTCGGCAAGCCAATCACGAAAGCTGGGGCGGAGCTGCAAGCTTCTGGTATACTCCTAAACTCTTATTCCAGTATTTAGTGCAAGTGTTTCATTCAATTAATTTTCACTATAGCTGTGTATGTACTAGACCTGGCACTTGAATTTCTAGCTTTCCATAGCTTGAGCTTCTTACAAAGTTTACGTTAATATAACTTATATTTTCTTCTGCATAGTTGAAATCAAGATCTTTTCTTTTTTTGAAGACTCAGATCATTTGGTAGTTACTTGTGTACATTGGTCCATCAGTGCAGGACCATCTGATATGCTTCATCCCTGCATTTCTATTCTGAAATATGCACTTGACAATATTCTTGGTCTTGTTCAGGGGAGGCTGTGTATGTTGATGACATCCCAGCTCCCAAGGATTGTCTCTACGGAGCATTTATCTACAGCACACACCCTCATGCCCATATAAAAGGTGTCAACTTCAAATCATCGTTGGCTTCCCAAAAGGTCATCACGGT